>NC_092195.1:1845300-2145300 GCF_043641665.1 Enoplosus armatus
TTTTTGACGACATGAAATACGTCAGTAGATACTCCCCCCACTCGTGAATTCTGAAGCTTTTACGCGTCTTTAAAAAAGGCGGTTGCTAACAAGCGGCTAAATGAGACTACAGAGGTCGTCGCGGACATTAAACGTCTTCATGCCGAAACACGGAAAGTCGTCTACTCACTAGTCCGCCTTCACAGCCTCGTTGTGTTTATACTCTACATCTGTCTGTCTATATATCTATATCTATCTATAGTCTCTTAAAAGTGAAGCTTAGCGGTGGTGACGTGGAAGTGGTGTAGTTCCTTTATAGCCTAGCGTTAGCTTTTTACTTCTGGCGATTCCATTTACGCTTCAAAAGTCATAAAAGTGGAGTTCATTAGTGAAGATTATCTCGCTGAACAAAACGTGTGAGTATCATAAACTTTTTGTTTTGCCACAGAGCTCATTTTCTGCAATAATCCAAAATCCCGCGGAACAATCCCGCTGGCTTTTAGTCGAGGTGAACCAGGGGCGACGCTAACTTGCGGGTTTGCCCCGCAAAAATACGTCACCCCTGCAACATTCTATGTCTGTTGTCAGTGGTGGAAAAGAACTAAGTGTATTTAATCTAATATAAGTACTGCACTCAAGCGCTCCGCTGAATGAAAGGAAATGTTATGCTTCTTTACACTTCTATTACAAAGCTGGCACTTGTTGGGTTTGCGGTATCAATTTCGCGATCGGTCAATAAACACCTAATTCATCTGCCTCCACAGATTCATTTTCATCGGCTGCTGCAGCGAGTCCGTGACATGATCCGTTTCTTTTTTTCTCCAGAGCCCTGGGGTGGAGTGTGCGCTGACAGGATTTTAATTTGTAAGTCTCCTCCCTCAACAGAATGATAAATGCCAACCACGTCAGAACGGTGACATGAAATGTGACCAAGGAGGAAATGATGGCCGGGAAAATATATCTTCGTGGCGAAACCGACGTGTGGGTGTGTATATATCATTACCGAAGAGGCGGGGCGATAATGTCAACTGCTGTAAAAGGGGCTAAGTGTGTCCCGGCCGCTCTCAGGCCTGCTGATGGGTGGGAGAGAGCGGTAGCCCGGAGGAAGGCAGCTGCCGTGTTCCAGCAAGTCGAGACACTGCTGTGCCGCGGCATCTGCTCCATCTGCTTCCATCCACCGACGCTATCGCTGCATCTCGCGCACTTTGTCAAAGTATTTCCCCGCCACTGCTCACCCTTGTCAAATCCTGCACACGCATTCTAACTCGTGTTATCCCGATTCGCTGGGGAGTGCTGACAAGTTATTTTGTGACCGTGAAATGAACACCACGCCATGTGCGGTATCATTATCGGACTCTTTAGGCTCTCGAATATTGGGAATCCGGTATCGCCCAGGCTATAGTTTGAAAGCATCGCCTTGGGCTCTGGGAAATTTGTGATCAGCAAA
The DNA here is from genome assembly GCF_043641665.1 of Enoplosus armatus. Classification (NCBI taxonomy): domain Eukaryota; kingdom Metazoa; phylum Chordata; class Actinopteri; order Centrarchiformes; family Enoplosidae; genus Enoplosus; species Enoplosus armatus. The sequence goes on from NC_092195.1 coordinate 1,846,727, forward strand.
AGCTGAAAAGTTTAAAGGAGCATTCATTTATTCTTTCGGCCGCTCGGGGGCAGCAGAGCGAGGTGAAAACACAACGTAGTAATATCATCGCGCTTTAAAGTAGCTGTTAGCAAGCGGTTTATACAAAGGTGGCCGACGCGTCTCCACTTCCTCCCACTGTGCGAAAATGAAGCCAAAATGTCCCGGATGCGGCCGCGGCCATCTTGGTGCTTGATACTTGGATCATGACGTCTCACCCCGTTTTTAACACTTGATCAAACATCACCGTGATAAAAAAAAAAAAAACTACCTAAAAGGACAGAAACCATCTTTGGGGAAAATGTATTTGATGTGTACTTGTTTTTGTTTTTGTTTGGCTAACCTCCGCTAACATGGAGGGGGCGGGGCTTATGACCTACACTGCAGCCAGCCACCGGGCGGGGGGGGGCGATCAAGATGTCTTGGGTTCACTTTCCAGGGTGCTGTCATGTCCAGTCACTGTCCTTTTAGGTCAGTTTTGCTCTCCGCCGACCCCTGAGAAGAAACGTCCGGCTCTTTCGGCAGCTAAACGCTCCACTGCGCTCGCTAGCTAGTCGCTAACTTTGGCTGTGTTTCTGACACCTGGTGGTACGGTGGGGTTTATAACCAAGCTTTGGTGATCACTTGGCGATATGAAATATTGATTCGCTTTAAGCAGCTTTAAGTTGGTATTTCGCCTTTTTTGAAATGGACCATTTTTATGTCATTGTTTCAACTCATAAGCCTTTTTCCTCTTAATGGGAGATTAAAACTATTAAGTGGAATTCTTTGAGTGAGTTAATAGCTCCGCAGGCAGAGTGAGGCACGTTTCATTGCCGGTTTTACAGACTGACACCCCCTGAAACTGTCAAATAAAATGAACCCCTTTGCTCCCGCTGGTGGGTCCACGCTGGCCGGACAAAGTCTTGATAATCCACCCAGTTCATCATCATCATCAGCATCATCGTCGTCACACTCGTGTATCAGCGCAAACCTGTTTTCTGTTTTCCTTTTCCATGTAGTGTAAGTCATCATCATCGGCCATAATAATGTAGCATTCCCCTCTTATGGTTGGACCTTCAGAAGCCGCCCCCCCCCCCCCCCCCCCCCCCTTTCCTTTTTTATTTTTGGAGGGCTGGAGGTTTATGGTGCCATTCTGTTCAGGTTGTTAACCCTGAAATGACCACAATAACTGCCAGGCTGAGCTGTGGATCTTGTAAAACTCACTGTGTTTAACCTCCGACCCCACACACCTCCGAAGGTTATTAGTTCATATTCCACATACCAAGCCGGACACTGTGATCCTTTCTCATTCCGACGCTTGCCCGCTAATGTGGCGGCTCCTCACGATACAATGTGAGCCAACACGTCTGAAAACAACCTCTGCATATCTATCACATGCCTACCAGGGCCCCCTGAGCGGGGCTCTTGCACCGATCGTATGAAGCTGTCAGGCCTGCCAGAGTCTGAAGTGCCACGGGGAGCGTTAACAAATGATTCAAACATGGCAAGTTCAAGAAGACTTCATACCTGCAAGAAGTGCCTCGCGTAAGCATTCGCAGGCTCTGAAACTGTCTCTGCGGCCTGGTGCTGCGGCAGATATATATATAAACAATGCGTCTTTTTTTTCTTTCTTTTTTTGTTGTTGGATAAAGAATAACCTTGAGTTCAGTTGATTTGTGCCTCATGTTGCTTGAAGTGAGACATTCCTCACACCAAAGACGCCAAACTCCTGTCCGTCTGCCTTTGCGCAATCCCAATCGTTTTACGGGAGGCGAACACAGAAAAAGCTCTGTCTGTTGATGTTGTTTCTTTTCAGACGTTATTATTTGGAGTTGGCTGTTTGATATGAAATGACCTTAGATGGGCGTGGGCAAGCAGAAATACCTCCAAAGGAATAGCATCTAGCAGTATTTAGCCATTATGTGTGAGATATTTGATATAGGACTACGGAGGTGAATAAACGTGGCGGTCAAAGCATCGAAAAGGTGCATTTAAAAACTCGAACAGCTGTGTACCTTTCCATAATGTTGCATGTTGCTGTTGCTTCGAATCATCTGCCAAACCTTACTGCTGATGACTGTTGTTGAGATCGAGTTTCAGTGACCATGCAAAACATCAAGTTTTCAATGCAAAGTATCTTCTCGTCTGTTGGATTCCCTTCTTCCTTCGACATGAAACCCACCGCAACTCTTCGGATCTTCCCCTGAGTTGTAACTTTCACCGACAGAATGCTGACCGCTAAAAGGTAAGTGCGACAAAAGGGTCCAGTACAATCTCTTGCGGAGGGTATTCTTGAAGATTTCGTGGCAACCTGCGACCACAGTCGGGGGGGGGTCAACATGCAGAGGAGACCTCGAGTAGAGTCTCGCCTGTTTCGCGAGAGAATCCGTCCGAACCAAACTTTCAAATTCAAACAGACAGATACAAGCCGGATTTGAGTAGAAAAGGCAGCCTTTACGCACTATTAACTTCTATTAACGTCGTCTGCTGACGAGAATCTATGTGATTACGCGTCAGACACAAGAAAGCGTCATGAAACGCAGAAAATGACAGAGGAGCCGTCGTTTCGCTCTCAGTCTTGATGATGCGTTGGAGCAAAAGTTGAATCACATTCAGCATCTTTTGACACAGTGCTAATGTCTGGACAAAAGGGTATTTCCACCCCAGTGGGTTTTGTTGTTTCTTCTGAACTTTTGTGGGGAGAAATAAGCATTTAACCAACGAAATCCGTGACTGGAAGAGACGTATAATTCTTGTTTCTGGCCTTTTTTTTTTAATTCTGACATAAAACGTAAGGTTACGGTGACTTGGTCGCTCTCGTCTCATGGCCTCCATCGGGCTGTGAAATGCAGGTGAAATGCTCTCGAGGTCAAGAATGAACTTTAATGCTCTCTTTTTGTTTTGCATTTCTTCATTTGTTTAACTTTTCTGGGGTTTTTTTTTGGTTTTTTTTGATCACACGTGTTGCATGTAGGTGCCGTGAGCCTGTGGCAGATTTCCTGCCCGCCATTAGCAACGTCCACAAAGTGTCTGGGCGTGCAGCCGTGTGCTGTAAAAAGCCCGCTGGTCTTATCAAAATATGTTGAACTGCGGCAGGAAGCGCCCACTAAACTGCCAGTCTGGTCTTGGTGTTGTTGCCGCCTGGCTGTGTTGTCTTAACGCAGACCTGTCTGCAGACAGTGTGCCACAGCCGGCATTACCACCCGCCTCTTCCCATACCGCCGGCAGCATCAGGCACCCGGGGCCCGGTTTCTCCCGTGCACTGGCACATCACAAGTTTTCACACATTTAACAAGGCTTTTTAAAAAGTTATCAACTGAAGAATTCACTTGAAATAAGTGGTGGGGGAAAAAAAGAACAATGATTATTTTCTATTTGTCCTGGTGGGGTGAAGTCAGGACCAGACAGGCCCTTTTTTTTTTTTCGGGGCCCTAAGCAATGGTGTTAGGAATGTGGTGTGTTGCACTGAAAAGTATGACCAAAAAAAAAATCACTCAATTAGGTTGAGCGTGACGGTTCGCCCTTAATCTTGAAAACAGCAGAACCTCCACTCAAGGTTCACTCCAGAGCACGCCTGTTCCGGAGCTTTCTGCTGTATCACGTTGTTTTCGTTGGTCGAGATGAACTTTAATAGCCAAAATGGACAAAAGTCCGGAGAGTTCCCAGAATAATTTAAAGCATCTACATGGCAAAGCATCTTCCATCTTATGGCAACTAAGTTGGGTTTTTTTTTTACAGTTAAAATAAGTTACTATTTTTACAGTTTCCATACTTTCGAAACAGCAAATAAAACTTAAGCCAATGCTTTACAGTTTACAGGAATAATGATAACTTTAAAGCTGCCCCAATCTATTTATATATATTTTTTTCTATTTTATTTTAATGTATTCTTTACTTATCTGTATATATATATGTGTGTGTGTGTGTGTGTGTGTGCGTGTGTGTGCGTGTGTGTATATTAATGACTGCCAAATCACAATTGAATTCTTCTGTTTATGTACATGTTTTTATTTTACACTTGCTTTGGCAATGTAAACCCATGCCAATAAAGCCCCCTTTGAATTGAATAGAATATATATATATATATATATATTATTATTTTCATATGCAATAGATTATACAGTTCATAACAATAGACCAAATGACTGAGTGTAATGTGAAAGGGGTTGCTCTCAGGGGGGTCATTATCATCAGACTCTGCAGTTCCCCTCAGCTGCCCAGAACTTCGCTTCACAATTCACTGGAAACGCGGCGACCGAGAAGGTTGTGGATGGGATTCACCTCAGCCTGCCGACACTGTCTGCATAATAAGTGGCAACACACCGATAGTTCTGTTAAAACCCGCGTGTTGTCAGTTTGGTTTATTCAAAGCAGTAACAAATAGATATGCTACATAAAGAGAGGTTCTTTGACGTAATGTTTTCTCCGGGGTTCCAGGTCATTTAAAAAAAAAAAAAAAAAATTTTATCAAATGATTGGTGGCTTTCTGCAGAGAGCAGCGGCAGGTCTCAGACATGTCGATGATTTATGTCAGGAATTGGGCATGAGGCCTTATCTTCGCCTGTCTGTATGAATTATGGGAGCAGCTAATGGAAGTTCCTCACGTCGACATCCTCCAGGTACAGTTTCTGAAAACCTAAATAGTCCTTTTTCACTCCCTCCCCCCAACCCCCACCCTGAATGAACCATATTTCAGTCGAAAGCCCAGACGCTGGCCTACCTCTACCTTCATGTTCCGTCTTCCGAACCCTACAAGTCACTTTTAGTATATATACTTGCATTTGACTCACATTGTTGCTCACATTTGGCCTGTGGTTGTCACCCCAGTGGAGGATAGTTGCAATAAACCTTGACATGGATCGACACCAGTAGTCCTCTCTGAATTTTGCAGACTTGTGAGTCAGTAAATTCTTCCAAGTAGCACTGCAGCGAGGGTTAAATGATGTTAATAAAACAAATGCTATTTTGAAAATGGTTGGAAAGCCGCTAAGTCAAGCACTTAAAGCTGCCCTAGTTAGATATTTTTACGCCAACAATGGATGAATTGTTGACTACGTAGAGAGAATTAGCGCTGCTATACTGTTCGGTTGGCTCTCTCGGCTCTCATCGGCCTTGAGAAAAACCACCTGCAGAGACTTGAAACTCGGGTTTGGAGGCGAACGCAACTTGATTCAAATGCCTGATTGATTAGTTTGTCGAACGTCAACGCCGAATTGAATATGTCTCCAAGTTATTGTTCTTGTTTTTTGTTTTTGCATTTTAATTTCACAAAAGGGAGAAGAAGAGGAGTTTAAGGCAGGACCCGGAAAAACCCCAGGCCAGTAGTTCGGACCTGTGAATGAGGGCAAAGGAAAAGGACGGTAGCAGTTACCTGAGTCAGCAGCCAGGAGGGGGTCTTTAGTCACTCTCAGTTATGCCGATTCAGTGAAGAGCTCTGAAGCCAGATCGAAAGCCAGGCTAGACTACAGTTTTCCGAAGATTTAGATCTCAGCTTATAGAATATGTAAGTATAAGTATGATTTATTGTTACAGACTAAACTAAGTAGCTAAAATTGCAAATTCATGAATAGAACCCTCTGAAATAATGAACAGTACTTTGTTTTGCTTACTTCTCGTCCGTACATGTCGTTTGCAGATCTTTTACTTGTAAAGGAGTGAGTTCGTGTTCTTGAATTGGTGCTTTTTCTTACGTAAAAGATCTAAATAACCCCCCCCCCCCCCCCCCCTCAGTCTTTTTGACTGGATACTGTCTATTTCTGCCCCCGCAATCATGGTTGCAGGAAGAGAACACTGACTTAAACTCGCCTTTTCAAGCTGATTGAATAGTTCTTCATTTTGCGCATTGAGTCAAAATCCAAGCAAGGAGTTTTAAAAAAACAAAAATGAAAATGAAATTAAAAAACTAGAGTTACTGTTTCTAAAGTTACTAAATACTGGCCTTCATAGTTCACCTGCCAGTTTGTTGAAATGCAGTGCTAAAAGTTTTCATGCAGAATCAGCAAGTGAAACGTCAACTTCAAAATAAAAGCAGAAACTCTGTCATTTATTTAAAAAAAGTTGAGAACTAAAACTGAGTTTTATTGTGAAGGGAGGAGCGGGAAGTCCTAGTCGTTGTAAATGTGGGTGACTTGTCGCCCGGTGTGCTGTGACACCATCAGAGCTGCCTGCCTGCCTGCCTGCCTGCCTGCCTTTGTAGTGGAGACCAGCCTGGGGAGGCACAGCACTGCAGCGCCTGAGCGCCTCACTGATGGACTGACTTCAGTAACACACAGGTACGTCTCTCATCACGGTGTATTGACATGCTAATGTTGTTTGTATTTATTCTATATATATATATATACATATATATATATATATATATATATATTATTATTTGTCTTCTTTTAATTTATCTTCCAATAGTTCATATAATGTAGTTCAAATACTAGTAAATGTATCCAGACACTAATAACCAATTCCTGTGAATTTTATTTTTCGGGGGGGGGGGGGGGCGATTAAAGATGACATGCACCATTGCAAGAGCAGCCCCATGTAATTATTATTACTATTGTTATTGTTGTCAGCAAGTCATGTTGACGGTAAATGGCAGCAGTAAAAAGTTGTCATGTAGTAATTGCAGTGGCAGCAGTGATATTAGCGGTTATGGGTGGGCAATATGAATATAATCCCTGGTGTCATGGTGTGTGTAACTTTATATCAGAGTGTCAACATGTATCAAAAATGTCTGGATGAAGTAAATTTGAAAAAGGATTAAAGCGTCATGTTGCCCGAACCCTCGTACACTAGCAGCAGCAGTGTTGGTGTCATAAACAAGCAGCACTGGAGGGTGGTTGTGGCGATGTTAGCAGCAGCAGCAGCAGTGGGCAGTATTTGTCAGAGGTATTCATAATACCAACACGAGTGATGGCAGTAGTATACGTATATATGTGTAGTAGTAGTAGTAGTAGTAGTAGGTGAAAGCAGATGTAGCCGCAGGGGAAGAGGTAAAGGTGATAATGTCAAACAGCAGCTGGGATCATAAAGTGTGACCTGCCGCCACCACGGGATGCTGGAGGAATTCGAGTCACCCGGCGGCAGCAGTTAACAGTCGCGTCTCCCCCTTGTGTCCACGTGAAATCACTGCAGCGCCGTGGCGTCCTCTCTCTCTCTCTCTCTCTCTCTCTCTACGTCCGTCCCAGGTTGAGCAGGCGCACTCGATTAACCCGGGCGAACCATGCAGTGGCTCCTGAAGGTTTTGGCCCTTGCCGTGGCCCTGTGGAGCCCCGCCAGGTGCCAAGGCAGACGGAGGAAAGGGCAGAGGGAGGTCGTCGTCAGCGAGGCCAAAAGTAAGTGGCTCTCCTGTCCTGTGACCTGCACCCCGAGCATTTGTGGTCTTATTGTAAGTGTGCGTTGAGTGTTAAATGGCTTCGTTGTGTGCGGAAAAATAAATGGTAGTCGGTTGAGCTTTACAGGGGATTTAAAGGAGCACGAAAAAAACCCACTTGATTTTCAACATAGTCTGGTGTTTCATCACTCACGCGTACCAAAAATCGTTTCATATTTGAAATGAAACGACCCCAATCATCGTATTTGTTTGTTGTCTCCTGGCGCCTCAGCAAGCGTTAAAGGTCCCATATTGTAGAGAGTGGGGGCCTCCACGTGTTGTTTTTGATTATAAAGCAGCTCCGGGTGCTGTATAAATACTGTGAAAGTGTCAAAAAACGCTCAGTCCACGGAGAAATGAAACTCCTTTTTTCGCCTTTTAAACGAGCCGTCGGGACTTCCGTAAGGTTGTGATGTCACAAATATACTCACGCCACGCCCCCCCGGCAGGTCGGCCGTAAGTTGTTCGGGCCGTGTGATGTGTTGGATGGGTGAAGGGCTTGCTAAAATATGCAGATGCTCTGATAGAAGGTAGTTATAGCACTGCACCAACGGTTGCGGTTCGAATGTAAGCCTGCTGTGTCTTGCCTCCCACCTAGCCCTGATCTGCCCGGTGGAGATCATGTTCCTCGTGGACAGCTCGGAGAAAGCCAAGTCTGTGCTGTTTGAGCGACAGAAGGAGTTCATCCTGCGCTTCAGCACCAAGCTCACGCAGCTCCACTCCGCCGGCTGGCGCCTGCGCCTGCGGCTGGCCGCCCTGCAGTACAGCAGCACCGTGTCCGTGGAGCACAACTTCAGGGACTGGCAGGACATGGACGTCTTCCAGAGCCGGGTGGCCTCCATGGGCTTCATCGGCCACGGCACCTTCCCCGCCTACGCCATCACCAACGCCACCCAGGTGTTCAGCCGCGAGACGTCCCCCAGCAGCCTGAGGGTGGCGCTGCTCATCATGGACGGGACGGATCACCCGCGCAGCCCCAGCGCCGTGGCGGCCGCCGCCGAGGCCAAGCAGCACAACATCAGGGTGTTCGCCATCAGGCTGTCGGGCCTGCCCGGGGACGGCCCCATGGGTGCAAAGCTGCGCTCCATCGCCAGCGCCCCCCCGCAGCAGCACGTCCTCAGCCTCGCCGACAGCCAGCTGGATCACAGACTCTTCAACGAGCTGGTCGGTTTGTGTTAGCTTCACAGATGATGCGTTCAAACCCACTGGAGAAGTGTGTAGACCATAAAAGCATAAAAGCAATGTAGGAGTATGCCGCTGACAGGGTGGACACATAGTTGACGGAGAGGAGGGGGGATGTGAGACAGTTTTGGATTAAGGTCAGGGCACATTCAGACCAAGAATAACACTACAGCGACGAAAGTAGCCTCATTCACTTCAACAGTTTTTGTTTACAATGAAACCTCAGGGTGCCTTTGGACGTAAATGACCGGTTGTTAGGTTTATGATTTCTGCGGGACAGGACAACGACTAACTCTCTGTCTCTCTGTGTCTTTTTTCTTTTCTTTCAGAGCACACTTGTCAAAACTGGGGTAAGTGCAGTATCAACCCCCCCGTGATTACTTGCTCACGTGATGCCACTTTCGGTGACTCTAAAGCCATCATTGCTGATGATTTGGTTTTCCCGCTTGGCTCTTTTCCCCTGCCTTTGTTTCAGTGCCCGCAGCCAAAGACCTGTCGGTGCGAGAGGGGGGAGAGGGGTCACCCCGGAGGCCCGGTGAGTGCATTGTAGCGCGCTCGTTTCATTGATCCAGTGCTATTTCTCCACCAGCCTCTCTGTGCTGACAGCTGTGACACGATCTGAGTTGGACTCATTTATTGATAACATGGTGATATATTAATATATTAATATATTAATCACCACTCGTCCATTGAGGAGTCACATGGGTGATACAGTCGGTGCACCTTGATATATATATATATATATATATATATATATATCACTTCTTTTGGTAGGACTGTGTTGTGTTTTATACCAAATGCACTCGCTGAAATGTCATTGTTACCTTTGTTGGAATTTTCAGATAGATAGAAAGCCAGACAGACAGACAGACAGACAGACAGGTAGAGACACAGAGAGACATATAGATAGACAGGCAGACAGACAGATAGATAGAAAGATAGATAGACAGAGAGACAGACAGATAGAAAGATAGACAGACAGACAGACAGACAGACAGACAGACAGAGAAACAGACAGACAGACAGGTAGAGACACAGAGAGACATATAGATAGACAGGCAGACAGACAGATAGAAAGATAGAGAGACAGACAGACAGATAGAAAGATAGACAGACAGACAGATAGACAGACAGACAAAGAGACAGACAGACAGACAGACAGACAGATAGATAGATAGATAGACAGATAGATAGATAGATAGATAGATAGATAGATAGATAGATAGATAGACAGACAGGTAGAGACACAGAGAGACAGATAGACAGACACACAGACAGAAAGATAGATAGAGAGATAGATAGACAGACAGACAGACAGACAGATAGATAGATAGATAGATAGATAGATAGATAGACAGACAGATAGACAGACAGACAGACAGACAGACAGAAAGATAGATAGAGAGATAGATAGACAGACAGACAGACAGATAGACAAAGAGACAGACAGACAGACAGACAGACAGACAGATAGATAGATAGATAGATAGATAGATAGACAGACAGATAGACAGACAGACAGACAGACAGAAAGATAGATAGAGAGATAGATAGACAGACAGACAGACAGATAGACAGAGAGATAGACAGACAGACAGACAGACAGACAGACAGACAGACAGATAGAAATATAGATAGACAGACAGACAGACAGACAGACAGACAGACAGACAGACAGACAGACGGAGAGACAGATGAGAGACAGACAGACAGACAGACAGGTAGAGACACTGAGAGACAGACAGACAGACAGAAAGATAGATAGACAGACAGACAGACAGACAGACAGACAGACAGACAGACAGATAGACAGACAGACAGACAAAGAGACAGACAGACAGACAAAGAGACAGACAGACAGACATACTGACAAACAAACAGACAGAAAGATAGACAGACAGACAAAGAGACAGACAGACAGACAGACAGAAAGATAGATAGATAGATAGATAGATAGATAGATAGATAGATAGATAGATAGATAGATAGATAGATAGATAGACAGACAGAGAGACAGACAGACAGAAAGATAGATAGAGAGATAGACAGACAGACAGACAGATAGATAGATAGATAGATAGATAGATAGATAGATAGATAGACTTCTGGGTAGTGTGACACTGTTTCTGGATCAGCTTCCTGCCCAGCTGTGGTCGCGTCTGCTGGCCTCAGGTTGACTTCCTCAGCCCCACAGGGCCTGGTAAGCCTCCCACTGTGGCCTGTTATCCCTGGATAGCTGGGGATTCTCGGCCTCCATCAGCAGGTGCGTCTGGCCCTCATCCCGAGGCACTACAGGCAAAAGATGTGAAAGGGCAGGAAATGATTCCCACAATGCAAGTGTAGCAGGTGGCGAGATGGGGCCGGCTGAAAGGGCTGTTTTCACTGGTAGCGCGGCCGAAGAGGGGCCCTTGGAAAGAAGCAAAGGTCAAGGATGGAAGATTAAACATGAGCAAACACACAGGCCGCACTGATCCGAGAACCTGCTGCACTGAGGTGGAGGCTTATGTTGGACAGAGGTTACAGACAGGTCGCACCGAGAATGCCCTACCTCACCTTTGCCTGTACACACACCAGTCCAAACTAAAGAGGGGCCCAAATATTCTCATTCGGCACAACCTCTCCCTTTACTTTCATCTAGGGGAAACCAGGCGAGCCGGGGTCTGATGGAGCTCCAGGTCCAAAGGGATCCCGCGTAAGTCTCTATTGTCCCCGTAATCCAGCGCTGGTAACAGAAAGAATCCATGAAGTGTTGTTTGATGTGCTGTTTTGTCTGGGCTCGGTCACTGTAGGGGGAACCGGGCATTAATGGACGTCCAGGAATGGAGGGCCTTGAGGTAATCACGAATATTTTTTCTCACCCGGATTACAGGTTTTCACGCTATTATACTGTTAAATTCTTATTTTTAGAAGCGCGGAGGGAGCTCCAAATGGATTATATCGACCCTTTTATTACAGCGTTCCTGTTAAGTAATGCAGTCTAGTAAGAAGGATGGGGCCAATTTACCAGACGGGAGTAGTTTTAAAGTCGTAAAGTAGTCACTCTGACCGATTATACCTTTTCAGGTCTCAGGTTGTGTCTCTTTCACGCGTAACGTGTTTAGGAACTAGTGTAACATTTTTGGAAACACACTTACTGGGCTTCCTGATGGGACGAGAAAATGAAAATGAATCTGTTGTCTTTGCAGCAAGTACAGGGGCCAAGAGGCAAGTAGCCTAGCTTAGCGTAATGGCTGGAAGCAGGCGGGAAATGGCTGGCTAAGCTCACTACTTAGCACATTGCAACAATGCAAATTTCCCCGCTGAGGGATTAATAAAGGATTATCTTAAACAGAAATGTCAAATTGACAATTTGTGGGGAGTTATGTGCTGGAGCTATTTCTTGGCCCAGCACTTCTGTGTGGTGGCTCTGGCTGTAGCCACAGCAGGCTGCCAGGTACAGCCGGTGAGCACAGGTTTTGATAAGTCATAGGCACAATGTGGCTCCTGGCGACCTCACTGTGATGACGAGATTATAAAAAAAGTCACTACTTTCACCCAAGAAATAGCTTTTGAACTTGCTGCTTCCCGTCTTTATGCTAAGCTAGGCTAAACAGTTTCACCTCACTCTCTAGAAGAATAAGTGTACTTCCTGAAATTGTTAACTAACTAACTTCATAGGTAAATATAACTGGGTTACCTTTACATGACACCGGATGCATTCTCATCAAGTACTTCATTCCACTAGTAATTAAGATAAGTCTCATGTGACTGTCTAGACTACATAGTTAGAACCATTGATAGAAATGACATGGATTGAATCTAATTTTTTGAACATATAAATCAATTAGCAGAATGTTGGTCTATGACATCTACCGCGCTCCCATTCCATTCCATTCCATCTTGATGTTGGTTGGTTGGTTCACTTTCTATTACAGTAGCATGATGGTTGGTGGGCGGTCTGCTATACATTTTGGAAAATTTGAATGTCATTTTTATTTTCTATAGGGTCGGCCTGGTAGCAAAGGGGAAAAGGTTAGTATTGTTATTTTTGTTATGTTTTTTTTTTTTTTAATCCAATGTTTTATTCATGACGAATCACCACGGCCGACTCCAGGTATGGAAATATCATAAAAGGTATGCAAATTCTTCAACGTATGTATTTTTGAAAGCGCTCTGTGATTTGGACATAAAATCCCATGCAGAAAGATGTTGTCCAGATTAGAACTTTTTTTTTTTTGCTTGAAGCTTCACTTACCTGTATCTTTACTGGTTGTATTTTCCAGGGAGAACTGGGTGAATGTGGCCCCCCCGGTAAAAAGGGAGAACAAGTAGGTTTGATGCATTTTTATTTCCTTAATTGCCGTGATGACTATTTGCCGTGGCCAAGTACTGTGTGTGAATATAGTGACATTGTACTGATGTCTTCCCTTAGGGTGCAGAGGGACCTCCTGGCCCCCGAGGCCCCAGAGGAGAGCAGGTAAAAGTTTTTTTTTTATCCTTTTAACCGACAGTCTTCGCACATAGTGCGTATATGAATGGCTGGGCGGTCTGTTGATATCCCATTGCACACAGAGCCTCAGTTGATGCTTACACACTACAACTGATTGCTGTCTTAGCAAGTCAATTTTGGTAACCGATGTCATTAATATGTACAATGTTTCATAGAGTATGTGATTTAGATTCAAATAGTGAATTCAAACTGTTTATAATTGACAATAAGTAAGTTATTCAGAATCAGAATTATGACAACTCGTCGTAGTTTTGGCTCGACAGCAGCTTGGCTGGACTAACATTTACATGAAGGACATTGAAATGTAAGAATGGAAATCAACCCCAAATAAGCATCTTGACTTTAGTTCTGTCTAATCTCAGGAGGCACAAACTCATTTTTTTATTGTTACTCTATTGTTCTATGACTCCATACCGGCATCAGTACGTCGGTTAAATACTTATATACGAAAAATTCATCCAACAAATCAACTGAGCAGAAATTGCAGGATTGGTTCAACATTTGGGGAAATACACTTGCTATCAATCTCATGTCTGTGTGTTGAGTGCAGAGCCGGAGTCGGGACGTGGTTAGCCTAGCTTAGCATAATGACTAATTCACACTTTGTATGTTCGTTTATTCAATTCACAGACAGAAAGGTAAAAAAAAAAAAAAATTTAAATAGAAAAATGTTTTTTGAACTGTGGACAGAGCCAGGCTAGCTTCTTTATGCTAAGCTAGGCTAACCCCATCCTGATTCCAGCTCTGTGCTCAACACACAGACGTGAGGCTGATATGGATCTTCTCGTCTCACTCTCAGAAAGAAATTGAATATGTGCATTTCCCAAAATGTTGACCCATCCTTGTTGGGGAGGAAAAAAAGTGTGCGGTTCATATTCATTCAAATCCGTAGACTGGAATTTCAGGATGATTTATTGTTGGAGTGGGTGTGCGGGACCTTTAACTGACAACAACCTCCAATATGCGGTACACCTATGAAAGAGAGACATGTTTTAATTAAAAAATGGGATAGAGCTCTTTGAGCTTTCATACCTGAACGGGTGTGTGGTCAAATTGAAAGATTCCTGTGTCCCCCCACATCCGCACTGAAACAATCGGTGCTGCCGTGAAAGCCACACACTCTGGGTCCATCTCCTGCTCCTGCACTTGTGGAATGTGAGCTGTGGATTAGATCTTATCCCCATCCTAATGTAGCCTTTCTAAAGAGGGGAATCCAAGCTTGCAATGTTTGGTTGTAGTCTTTGAGCAGACGTTGTCCCAGAGGATTAGGATTTGGGCACATATTATCCATTCCCTCTCTCCTTAAATGCTTGTTGCCCCCTTCAGCATCGGTAGAACAACAGCAGCCACCGTCAGAGTGCCACTGGGCTTCGCGTCCTTCTAATCTGTCTCCAGTTCCCATGAAATGTACCTACACACGCTGTCAGAAGTTCATTCATGAACCTGTTATACCAAAGTATACACCATCACAGTATTAGTGTCCACCAGTCCTTGAACAGCTTGAACGAGCCTCTGTACAATACAGGATTCTGATGGAAATGGGCTAGTTTGAAGAGTCCAGCAGAGTCCTAACCCTAACCCCTTCCTAGAGGCTTCCCTGCTTCACAACCACCCTGCAACTGGTGGCCTCTGCTCTCTCTCTGTTTGCTATTAATGCGAATGTCATGACATCAGGGTCTCTTTGGATCTGATCTCCAAAGATCTTGTTCTGAGAAGGACAGATAACAAAGCAGAACCTCCATACAAATAGAACTTGCCCTCTCCAACAACTAAAAAGGCAAAGTGGGAGCATTATCTTAGTTTATAGATATCATAAAAGGTGCCAATACAGTGAAATATGTATATCACTAGTTGATGTTGATGTTGATGTTGAAGAGACAATATGAGATTGGTTCAAGAAGAAATTATGAAATAATAGTGTGGATTACAACGATGAATGGACAAAAATGACCCAAATCTCCCAGAGGAGAATAGTACATAGGTAAGAGGTGGAGGGGGTGTAGGGGAGTGGTTTGCACTGTCGCACGGGAGGTAGAGCAGGTTGGGGGTTCCCCCGCTCCCCCCCGTCATGTCGAAGTATCCTGGAGCAAGAACCGTAAGTTGCTCCCGATAGAGGCCAGCACCTTGCGTGGTCTCCATTTAGCCTCTTTAGTATCACTGTTGTCATATTTGCTGGAAATGATTTAGGATGCAAGGAAACTCTTGCTTCCGAGAGAGCGTTGATTGGAGGTCTGTAGAGCAACAAAAGGGGAGTTCTGCTGACCTTTAAACAACTATAAACGGCTACTTTCACGTAGCCATTGGTTTGCAGGCATTTTCACGGTGATGCGAAAATCAGCTTGCAGAAACTAGATACTTGCTTGAGTCAGGTAACCTATCACAGTCAACATTACGCCTGTTATTGTGTGTATATGCATAGCACAGACTTCACAAAACATTCACAATGCATGATACAATTACCATCAATTGGCTTACAAATTGATACATTTTGGCATCTGATGAAAGCCCCTATAGTTTTGACAATTAAATGCTGCATGAATCATGGGCGTACTTGGTTCATTGTGGCTGCTTTTTCACGATACGATGTTGAATCTCTGTGGATTTCTAACATTTTCTGTCACAATTTGTGTGTCAGAGCCTCATGTGGACACAGACGTCCATGTACTCCAGTCACACTCCTCTCTAGATTCCAGCAGAGGGCAGTCACAGCTCACCAACCAGTGCCAGCACAGTTTGATCCCAAATGTTCTACATGTCAAATACATCTTTCATGCATGATTAACAGTTGCAATGAAAAGCATGCTCAGTCCGACTTTCAACTGTGTCTAAGGCGATTTGAAATGAATGGAAAGTAATGTCTGTCTAGAAGGTAGAATCAACGCGACCACTATGCCTTAAAGGGATAAACTGCCTCAAGCGATGTCACCTCAGCCAGTGTTGGTTGGGGCTACAAGACTACAAGTTTGAAAGTGAAAAGAGGGCTGTGGAGGTGGAAAGAAGTGACTTCGCTCTGTAGCCGGATCCTCATGTCTGCTTGAGGCTAAAGGCTCGAGGCCACATTAGCCGCTACAAGCGTTACAGACCCAGATCCTGCAACCGATCTGTCATCAAAACCGTCCACCGTGAGTCCAACAATGCTAAATCGATGGCGGTCTCTTTAAACACTACTACAACATGCTGTGTTAAATGTTAGCAAAGCAAAGCACATGCACGACAGTGGTATCTTTCAGAGCTCTAACAGTGCTAAGATCAGCCTAGCTGTTTTATGTGGTTATCTCTTAGCAATTCTTTTACCACGTCAGGTTTCCATGTGTTCAGTGTCCACTTCTGCATCAGCTTAGCATCTCTTAATCCACAATCCGGGGACCAGGGGTTCAGTCCCTCCTGCTGTGTTAGTCAGTGGGAAGCCGGTGAGGGATCCCTCTGTAATGACTGGCAATTCCATGGGTATCAGAGAAGACACACACACTTTCCAGAGAGTTGGCAGTGACAAGAATGGGGAAATGACCGTTCCAAGACAACAAAAAAAAACAAAAAGCACAACCCTTGCTTTGCCTGTCTTATCTTTGTTTTAACTCACAAAGATTGTCAAATATGCTAAATGTCTTGTAGATCTTAAACCCAAAAGATATCAAGAATATTGACTTGTTCTTAATGTTAAAAATGGTGTAGTTTATGTTTTTTTATATTAAATTAATTGAATGTTATTTATGTAATGTTATTCCCTGTCTCAGGGAACCAGGGGAGGACTAGGAGACCAGGGTCCAGAGGGGCCACCTGGATCTAAAGTAAGAACACTGGCAGTCAGTATGCTCACAGGGTAAAGCTATGGGCACGTTTGTAAGATTTTTTTTCTTTCTCCTAAAAGGGTGACCGAGGACCGAGGGGTGCAGGTGGACCTCCAGGAGATAACGGCATTGGGTTCCCTGGTCCCAAGGTACATTTAGGTTTGGTTTAGTATTTGATTTAATAAGGAACCTTTTCCAACTTACCCATCTGTGGGGAGGACACAGGTGGAAGGTTGTCCTCGTGTATGTATCAGTTCGTCTCTAATCTGTAAACTTTTCAGGGTGACAATGGGAACCAAGGAAGACCAGGCCCTCCTGGACCAATGGGTATTGGTGAACCAGGGACACCGGTGGGTGAAACTACAGTAACTGCTCTTATAGCTGATATATTTTCACTAATACCATCACCGCATCCCTGTGGATTACTTATTTCTCGTGAACGCGACATCTCAGGCATGCCTTGAGGGAATTTCTTCACATTTGGCACAAAGTGATGACATTTATTGCCCAAAAGGTCAAAGGTCAACTTAACGGCGTCATAATGTCCTGGAAAAACTGTTTTGGCCATTATTCAACACCATAACTCAGGAACAGAAGGGGAGATTATGACCACATTTCACAGTTGGCAGGACACTGAATAGGTGGCAATTATAATAAAATAGGATTCAGCCATAATTTAAGAATGAATTGGGCGATACAATGAGCGACACAGTGAGTAAACAGTAACTAGCACGGTACGGGCTTTCCTCCATCTCGTCCATCGGAATCACGTGACTACAAACAACGTATTGGAGCGCGCACAATCAGTTCAACAATGTATATTCACTGGAATCATACATGTGAATCATCAACATGGTGATAACTTCCATTTAGCCAAGAAATACCCTTTTTACCTTTTACTCCATTCCTTCCAAGAATTCCAAGTAGTAGTAGAAACCCTAAAAGTAAAGCCCTCCCAACTGTCATGTCAGTGAACATATCTGCACGTGTGCTAAATACATACACGTAGATAGCAACTTGGGGTAACCAATAACAAAACGTTTCCCTCATAGTCATAGTTTCCTTTTAAATCCAGTGTACTCCAATGCAAACAATGAAAAACGTACTTATGACTCCTAATTATCTTCAACGTGCTGTATATACAAAGGGCTGCGTTCCATCCCAAAAAAGATACCAAACTTTCACTGTGCTATGGGGATGGGTTGAAATTTATGGAAGCAAAGACAGGCCAAAATAATTTAAATTAGAATTTTTATAAGTAACTGTATACCTAACTGTGGAATTGAACTACTACTGAACACTTAATGTTGAATTCATAGCGCTGAAGTATTTTACTTTGAAAACCATCTTCAAAAAACTTCATGTGATCGTCAGATGACCTGATAGTACAGAGGTCTGATCGACCCCGTTCAGGCTCGATTGCTCATCCTTGGTAGCGGTGGTGTCTGAATTTGACCAATCAATTTTAAAGAAACACGAAACCTGAGTTTGAATTTTAGATCTGAATTTATTAATTAATATTTGTGAATTATTATTCATTAATAATATCCTATTATTGTGAGTCCTTAAAATGTTTGTGAAATCTGGACAATTGGAAAAAAAACAACAACAAAACATTTACTATCTTTGTGTTGATGTGTTTAGGGTCCAGCGGGGCCACCAGGGATGCAAGGGCCTCCAGGGTTTCCAGGTGAGGGTCTCCCAGGGCCCAAGGTATGTTCCAGGACTATCTGGTTCACTACAACTGGCATGTATCATTTTGTTTATCCTTTATTTAAAACAGTCTGCAATCACATATTTCTTACAGAATATGACATATTAAAGATTTAAAACCATAGGTTTAGAAAATCCTAAACCAGACTGACCCAATCAGAATTTATGTGGGAGGTATTCAAATGTAACTGCCCCAATAGCCTGTGACAGGTAATTACTGAATTAAAAAAAGAGAATATATGTGTCAGTCTTAAATGTCAATGTGTTTATTCTTCTTACAGGGTGGCAGGGGGTATGAGGGTCCCAAGGGCAGCCGTGGACCTCCAGGCGTCGGATACAAAGGTGATAAGGTACGGTTAACTGTTAAAACATGGTTGGCATTGCAGACACGTGTATAGTGAAAAGCTGTGATGCTGTAAAGGATATCTGACCTCTCACCTGTCTGACTTTTCAGGGGAACACAGGAGCCCCCGGGCTGCCCGGTTTGGTGGGGTTTCCAGGGGCGGGTATCCAAGGAGAAAAGGCAAGGCCAATGAATTACTTAGGAATTTGCTTCCCATGTTTATCCTTTATTTGTTTCATGGTAGCAAGTGAAGAGAATCTTAGATGTTACAACCGATACCCCCACCCAACGCAGATATCACATTGAGTGACGGCTGTTCTACGACCTAACCTTTAGGTTTTCGAACGGACTCCCAAAATCTACACGCAAGACCGCTTTAGCCTGCTTAGGAAGTCTGGTTACGTTCCCGGAATATCACAACACTAGGGCCTATATAGTTGACTATGTGCCAACAACCGGAAGGAAAAGATCAATACTAGGGGAGGTCCACACGGAAGGGTGGCGGACACTCACCTGGTTTCACACTGGGAAATCCCTCCCTGTGTCCCAACTATTCAGAAAACTTCAACCTTAACACCAAACATGATCCTATAGCAGCAACAACCACCAAACATTCGACAGCAGCAGCAAAACATCAGACAACTGAGTTGAACCTATTCAACATGTCCTTCCATGTTGAACATCATAATATATACATAGCAGCTTTCTTAGAATTCATCGATCAAAGCCAAATGATTATCTATTGTCGGCATATCTCAAGGAGAGGAGTCTTCTTACCTGAGGGGGGCTACTTAGATGATCTCAGAGAGGAGCAACACAGGACTTTGGTTGGAATGTACAAAGTACAACCCAATTTTATTGGAGTTTTATCAAAAAGAGTAAATGGATACAAAATGCTCAAAAAGAAGAAAATATAACAATCAAGTAACAAAGTCTGACAAACAACCAAGGCAAGAGCCCAGGCAGTCAGTCAGTCAGAGGTGGCAGGTCTCTGGCACACCGGTCTATTGTTCTGCATTCCCTTTTATAACCCTTGCCCCCTCTTCTTGGGGGTTGGGGAGGTCATTTTCTAAGAAATACATCGTTACTCTTCATTGACAATACAATGACTCGGATACAACACGGGTGGAACACTCAACACAAGGTTCATTCATTGTCATTTGAATGAAGTGGGGAGTGGGGAGGATAAGTCGAGGAGTCTCACAGCCTGTAGTCTGGTGGGACGGCAGCGGATACTTTGCCAGACAGTAGCAGGGTGAACAGGCTGTGGCTGGGGGGGGGGGGGGGGGGGGGTTGGTATTGTCTTTAAGAATCCTCAGAGATATCACTGATGGTTGCTAGATGGGTACCAATGATGTTCCGGAAATGCGTGATGACCATGACAGGTTCTCTGTGATGCTGATTCCCAGCAACCTAAAACTGTTCACTTGCTCCCCCCTCAGCTCCACTGATGTAGACAGGGGGTGTGTGTCTTCGTCTCCTTTTTCCTAAGGTTAAGGACAGGAGATGTAGCAAAGAGGCAGCTACCAGCCGCCACATCTGCAAGTGCCGCCATCTTGGAATGTTGTGTAACTACTATCTTAAATTCTGATGTTTCTCTCTGGCTTTAGGGGGACCAAGGGCCAATTGGGCCTTCTGGTCCCAGAGGACCTCCTGGACTGGGTATAGTTGGACCAAAGGTTAGTAGCAGAATATCGGTAGAGAGTTGACACTGTGGCTTCTGTATTATTTTTGACTGACACGTTTAACAGACATTTGTGATTTATAGACATTCATGAGAAAGACGTGGACAATATACATTATGATAAGTGGCTTTAAAGCAAGTAACATTTGAAAGAAGAAGTAAGACGGTCTTCCTCTTGCAAATGTTCCAAAAGCTACTGAGTCATTTTCCTGATCCCGTAATACACTACGTTTTAACATTTACTATTAGTGGTGGAAGAAGTACTCAGATCCTTTACTTCAGTAAAAGTAGCAATACCACAGTG
The DNA here is from genome assembly GCF_043641665.1 of Enoplosus armatus. Classification (NCBI taxonomy): domain Eukaryota; kingdom Metazoa; phylum Chordata; class Actinopteri; order Centrarchiformes; family Enoplosidae; genus Enoplosus; species Enoplosus armatus. Next base: position 1,867,593 of record NC_092195.1, read on the forward strand.
TACTTAAAAGTATCAAAAGTAAACTCATAACTTATGGAGCCCCCAAGGTGCCAAATTATTCTTATTTTTAATTATAAAAAATAAAGATTTACCTGAGGACAACTATGGAGCACTAAAAAAAAACCCAATGCAGCTTTAAATTGCTGGTCGTCTGATGCGACTTTCAGCCAGTGATTTGTGTTTCTTCCCCAGGGTGACCAGGGTTTCCCCGGAGAGCCTGGGCCTCAGGGAGAGAGGGGTGTCGGGGAGCCGGGACCAAAGGTAAGACAACCAAACCCCCCTGCTTGAATAAAGCATGTTCAGTAGAATAGAACAGTGGGGCCTAGACGGTTTTGAGTTCATGTGTGGTTTTCCAGGGGGAGCCAGGGCCTGATGGGGCTGCTGGGATACCTGGCATTCCTGGTGAGGATGGAGCAGTTGGGTCTAAGGTGAGTCAGTGACTGCAGGTCCCCCAATTAGTTACTTTCTATATTTTGGTTTGGGTAGTCATAGCAACTGTCTTTAACAACTTGTTCCACTTGTTGTTGCTACAAGGAAGCGCTCCGACTCCTTTGTTTTGTTTTGTTACCGTTATAATAGTTATGGGGACTGGTCAAAGCCTTACGTCCCACCATTTGGCGGCCGCTATGGGACTAACAAAACAACTCCACTGCCAGTCAACCACAGTGAGACACCTTTTAAAACAACCAAAGCCATGGGATTTATTACATAAAGACATATGAACGACCAAAATACAAAATACAAACAACAACCAAGACAACCAAGATGGCACAAAGTTAAAAGAAAAGCCACACAAAAATCCCAGGCTGAGAGGCAGCAAGCCTGGCAGTCCCCATGCCAGAAGCTGGTTTAGGATCTTTCAAGTACCTCCATCTCAGGCCAGGTGCACCTGGTTGAGGAATCAGATGTAGCACCCGGGCAGAGCTAGAGAAGGCAGAGGGAGAACCATTTGGTTGGTTACACTATCAGACCCCACAGTCAAGATGTACCACGACATGGTCTCTGTAAACAAAAAAAAGAGCCACTTGAGGGAATTTGAAGTTATTTTCAACACGTCATAGCGCAATAGTGGAATATGCGTTTGATTCTTTATTTTTAAAGCATCCACAAAAGCCGGGTGCAGTGAATAACTTCCATAAAAAATAAATACACTGGTAGAATAGGGGCCCCTTAAGAAACCACTGACCTATATGACCTCTAGCTCCTCAGTCACCTGAACGCTCAATAGCAACGCAGACTAGCTGTTGAGCCACTTGACAAACGTTTGACCTGCTGTTTGCTCCAGGGAGAGATGGGGTTGCCCGGTCCGCGAGGCCTAGAGGGAGCGCCAGGCAAGAGCGTCCACGGTGAAAAGGTAATCTTTAATCTGTGCTGACTTGGAGGATATCCTGATTGCTGTTTGCTCGCCATGAAGAAATGTTGCTTTGTTTTAAGAGCCCTTGCATGTGGGTTTCCGGAACATGCAAGCTGTAAAAGCACAGGCACCGTACCGTATGCAAACAGTGACTTAGAATTCAAAGTGGTTTAAGGTACATATTTACATACCTGCACTGACGGTTCATTGACGTGGGCATGTACACGCAAAGGTGACTAACTGAATTATTGTATTCAATTCAGTTTTATTTATATAGAGAAACAGAGAGAGAGAGAGAGAGAGAGAGAGCATACAGTTCCACAATGCAAGTTCCACAAAGAGATGTATAGTAATGGTAATGGTAGTGGTAATAATGTTAATATTAATGAAACAATATAATAGTACCTTCCTGTTACAGTGGCAGAGATGTATGACGTCATGTGTTTTTCCACAGGGAGACAGAGGTGACCGTGGGCCGAGGGGACTGTCAGGGTCTCCAGGCCCAGTTGGACCTGCTGGAGCTAAGGTATGTTAAGTATAGGTTAACCCCCCCCCCCACACACACACACACACGCCCCCCCAGTAACCTAGTGCTGTCAGGTTCACGTCTGCTCACTGTGGGTGGGGAGGTCAGGTTCAGGTAGCTGTCGCAGTAGCGCAAGAGGTTTAAGATCAGGTCACGTTTAATGGTCCACTGGTTAGTTTATGTAAGGGTCTCGGTTCAGAGTGTTTTAAGGGTAGTCCCGCGGGACAGCTGGAAACCTCCGCAGACTAGTTTTTTTTGTTGTTGTTTCTTTACCTCCAGTTTGTGCACATGAATGACGTTGGGGTGGTGTGGACAGCTGCCTGCTGCTGGAAACAAGGTTGATGAGGGCAGTGAAAAAGTCACGCTGTGGGCTGTAAAACCAAAAGAAGGAGCTGAAAGACATTAAAAACGATCTGCGGAGCTGTGGGGAACTAGGAAGCCCCCCCCCCCGCCACCACCACCACCATCATCAGGTGGACACGAGCACGACTCCAAATGAACGCTCATTTTGCTGGATGGGTTAAATAGACAACTGTTCGCTTGACACACTGGCCATATAACAACTTCATCAGGTGATGACACCCCAGATGTTGAGTTTTCAGCTTGTTCTGCTGCCCCCACCTCACCTCCACCCAGGGTCTCCCCCCCCCCCCCCCCCCCCATCCTGGGTGACACATGGATAAGATAACCCAAAAACAACTAAAATAAAGAGTAGAAAAATAAATAAGTAAGGTATACATATACCTACATATATGCACATACACGCATATATATACATACATACATACATACATATACACAAATATACACGTACAAACACATGGACACCAAGGGCTGCCTAGAACAGTAGGAAAATGCATTCAAATGGATCTTTAGCTGCTAGATGCTCCACTGCGTTCACTAGCTAGTTGCTAACGTCGGCTGTCTGCTGTCTGGAGCTGGGCAGGAAGTGGACGAAGAGGAACCAAACCGAAGCAGGCCTTGAAAACAACGCCTTTCAAATTACGCATAGTCATTTGATCCATCGTTGACATAAAAAACACTGACCCATAGCAGCTTTAAGTATTTCCAATCCACAGGTTCAGTGCAAGACCTTCTGAAATAGTGGTGTAGTTCATATAGCATTACGTCATTCTTTATCAGATACTTGCGGTTAAAGGGCCACATTTTAATAATGAACACTGGCAAAAAAAGATCACCCGTATGCAGCTTTGATAGAACATGTGGCTTAAGTTAAGCTGTACTGGTGGAAGCCTCCCGAGACAAATGGTTTTGTTCTGCGTTTGAGAAGAGACAAATGTCCGCTTGCATGGTCTTGGCACAAGCTTTTACTGTATCTGCTGGCAGCTCAATGTCTTGACATTTTTACCTTTTGACTCTTTTGTTTCAGGGAGAGCCCGGCAGCCCAGGAATGGTGGGCCTACCTGGACCCGCTGGGCGTGGTTTACTGGGACCAAAGGTGATGACACCCAATAAATCGACCAACGCACACACGCGCACCCATACTCAAACAGAGCGACATACCTGAGCGACAAGCTTAGTCTTGCTAATTTGCATTCACCAATTGTTTGTAAGGCGTTAAACGTGACCCCCGGCAGGCGCATTCTACCAAAGGCCAGTAACATTTTAGTCGTCAGCCTCATTGCTGTGATCGAGTGATGGTCTGTCCATTGTAAAACGTCCGTAAGACACTGCACACTCACTTCCTGTTTGACCTTTGCTTTCACTTGTGTGTGAGAATATAAGCCAAATGAATGTAAAGTAGTGCTATGGCCCAGATGCTGTTGAGCAATGAGTTTGGGTCTGACCAACTTAAAGGCGCCCTGTGGAATTTTTCTTGTAAACAACAAAACAAAACCTGACCAAAAGAATTATGTTTACATTTACTGTTACTCACTAAAACACGTTGTAACACATTTCCTTCTTCATAAATCACGACCAAAGCCGATTTTTTTTTGAACATTTCAGTTCCTGTATTGTTTAAATTAATGTTTGCTAGCTAGCAGACCCCCCCCCCCTCCCCGCCACCTAGCGCCACCTGTCAGTCAGTGGATTGGAGTGAAACCATTGGCAGGGCTATGTATTGAATATGTCATATTTTTTTTTTATTTCTGTGCTGTTTATGTTGTCATACCAGCCTGTAACACAATTTGTGGTGGACAATCCTTGAGCAGTAATACCATAATGTAAAAAAAAACTTAGTTACAAGTAAAAGTCCTGTATTCAGAATGTTGCATAAGTAAAAATACAGGGGTATTATCAGAAAAATCTACGTATAAAAAGTAAAAATGCTCATTGCCATAGGTATTATTGGATTGCTACTACAGATGTATTAACATTTATGCTGCATTTTATTGTTGTAGTTGGTCGAGATGGAGCAAATTTGATCCGCTTTATATATATATTTGTTGAGTAGTGTATTCTATAACAGTGCATCATTTATAAGAAGATCATACAGTATGTTTCGTGTGTAAAATCACAATCTGTAAAGAAACTAGTAGCTCTAACTGTAAAGTAAATGTAGTGGAATAAAGAATACAATATTTCCATCTGAAAAGTATTATTATATTGAAATATAAAGTAGCATAAATTGAAAATACTCGAGCAAAGTATGTCAAAATTATACTTAGATACAGCTGTTGAGTAAATGTAATTTGATTTAGAGCAATGACTGTAGAGTCCTGATATGTATCACAAAACACAATTTTAAAGCGGTTCATAAATGAATAAACTGTATTGCTTATATTATGGGCCAGTCAGTGTCCATTAATAGGAATAATAGTGAACTTTGTTGTTCACTTGTCAAAACAACAGGGAGATCCTGGGCCCGTAGGACTGATTGGACCTGTTGGAGAACCCGGAGTAGGAATCATTGGGCCGAAGGTAACATGAACATAGAATATGAGTGTTATACAAGCTGATGTCTCATATTTGTTTTGATATCTTTCCCAGCGCTCAGGTCTCGAGACATAAAGTAATTATGATGTCGGACATACTGTACCTTTCCCAATACTTTCATAATGTGGTGTGGATTTTCATGTCACATTTTGTAATATGTGCAAGTCAGTGTATTTGACTGTTCCTCCGTCAGGGAAACAAAGGAAATCCTGGACCTGTGGGGCCACCAGGAATGAAAGGAGATGGTTTCCCAGGACCACAGGTGAGAGGAAACAGGTGTAATTGAATGATGCTCATATTCAAGGCATAACAAACAAAGGTTTGGCAAATTGACATTTTTCACGTCATCATTAGGGGCTGCCTGGCTTACCGGGAGTGCAAGGAGAGATGGGGCCTGAAGGGAAAGGACTACCTGGACCTAAGGTGAGGCACAGGTGTTACTTCGTGAAGCGAGGGAAAGCCCTCAGAGGGACATTCGCTGAGGCAAATGGGAACTTTAGTGCCATTCAATATACTAGAGTGAGACAATGGGATTTTTCACAAATCATTTTGGAATATTTCTACGCAATAGCCGCAGCATGCTATTAGCCTGAAACTTAGCTTTATAGCAGGCCACCCACTGGAACGAAGATTGCAGACTTATATTGTCTGTGATACGGACTGGACGTTAAGAGACAAAAGCAGAAATAGAACAAACAAAAAAGAATTAGTGGGCTGCATAAGTAGGACGAGTAGAGGAAAGTATTTTTAGTCCGAGTTGTTTTGTCTGTTTTATGTGTCAGGGTGACAGAGGCTTACCGGGGGTGCTGGGGCCATCAGGTCCTCCTGGAATTGGACTTTATGGACCGAAGGTCAGTGTGTGTATATACAGTATGAAGGGAGTTAAGCAGTTTCTATTGTTCTTGTAAACCATATTCTCTTCATATCGTAATGATATGAGCCTTATAACTTGACAATTGCTGTAATGTATTGTATTCCCAGGGCTCTACAGGACAGCCTGGTCCACCAGGCCTGCTAGGGCCTCCAGGAGAGGGCATCCAGGGACCAAAAGTAAGCAATAAAAAACACTTGACAAGGCTGGTATGGTGTCAGACATGACAGTGGGATCACAAATGTTTTCCAACTATATCATGTTGTTGGTACTTGTTTTTGAGGATTCAGCACCCAGCTATGGCGAGGCAGACTGTGTTGATCCATTATCTTGTCCTGCAACAATGACCATTGTCCCCTCTTGAGTCGTTAGCCTGGGCTGTTACATCCAATCAAGCAATCAGTCTGTGGTGTTTCACTCCATGGACAAGATATGATTGATATGTATATATGCTGATGATACCTTATAATATTTACCATTTCATTCATATTTATTCTTAGGGAGAGCCCGGGTTTCAGGGCCCATTGGGCCCTCGGGGGGCACCAGGAGATGGCCTTCCAGGGGACAAGGTACAAACAATACAGCTGCTGCATGTGCCAATGGTTGCATGACCTGAGACATATTGCCTCTGATTACCAGTGCTCCAAATTTGCTGTGATAAAGAATGCTTTCACACACTCAGGGTGACAGAGGGATTCCTGGAGACCGGGGAAAGAAAGGAGATAAGGGAGACTATGGAGAACCTGGATCTACTGGGCTGATGGTAACATAGCATGTCCCATCTTGGAAACACAATGCTTCATGGTTTATATGATAATCTCCTAAACTGTCCCTAAAAAAAATCTGTGAATGATTTGTTTTTGGGACATAGTTTCTTTTTCTTCTTTTAGGCACTGATATCTTCCCTTTTTCATGTAAAATGGAACAAATATATTATATACAGGTTCCAATCAGCCGTTTTCAGGCCAACACAATCATCAAGTTAATGTCATCAGGGTCAGCTGGTCCAAAAACTGATAACCAATTAGGTCCTATCCTTTATCCTTTAGTCCTCTGTATTTGTAGGATTTGAACATTTCTGACTTTGGTGACTCCGAGTGGTAGTAGATAGGTTGGCAGAAAGCAATGCACACCACTAAAACTGACCAACAGGAGATAAAATCACACTGTTATGATTGTGTCATGTTCAAGTTCAAGTTCTTTATTATCATATGCTCGACAATTACTGTCAAGCAGTCATTGGCAATGACAGTCTCAGTTCTCAGGCTCCCTCCAACAATGCTCATACAGTTTGTATATGCACAATACATGCAAGGCTGTACTAATATAGACATAAAACAATGTAATTGGACAGGGCTGGATCACGCAGCTAAATCAAATTGTCACCAGTGTTTACTTGTCAGAGAACTACAACAAGTCATCACATTTTCAGCAACTTAATTTAGATTTTGAGCATTTTTCAGATTTCCTTGAAATTTAGTTAAAAATTTGTCCTAAATCTGGAAGTCCCACTTTGAGATATGAGTATTTTCAGTCCTAGGTTGACTTTCAGCACAATTCCTAGGAGCGATTCTGAGACGCTTGATAAATACAGGCCTTGAAGGTCTCTATTAGCTCTGTTGGCTCATAGAATGCTAACATTGCCCCCCCAGCACTCGGTAGAGCAAGAGGCTAAAACTTAGTTGCTGATCCGTTTTTTATGAAATTTTCAGAAAATAGATCCAAGTACTTTGTAATGTTTGATGCTAATTGACACCAGTATATATCAGCTTACCTTACATAAGGTTACTTCCTAATCTGAGCTTCATTTTACAGGGGAGAACAGGAGAAAAGGGGGAACCAGGACTGACGGTGAGTGAAGTGACTGGCACAAATGACACTGAATTCTATATCTTAACATTAAAATTAAAGACCCGTTTGGTCTTCTTTTTTTCCTGTACATAGAGAGAAGAGGTCATCAGGATTATAAGAGAAATCTGTGGTAAGTTATGCGTTCTATCAGCGTTTTGCAGCCGTACATTCCTCAGTCATTAGAAATCTTTTTTTGTATTGCTTAGTTGGGAGCTAATTTGTCTAATGAATGTAAATTAAGTTGACTAAACCTCTTATGATATAATGCAATCCCACTAAAAGAATGCTTTGAAACGTGCCATGGAGTTGAGTGAAGACAGCAGCTACTTAAGTAGTAGTACGAACTGAAGATGCAGTATTTATTGCAGGCCTGTTTCAGTGTATTTTGTTCCATCAGGTAAGATTCTGAACTGCACAGCGATAGTACTTGATTTCTCTTTGTTGCTCAGGCTGTGGTGTCAAGTGCCAAGAGAGCCCTCTGGAGCTGGTGTTTGTGATAGACAGCTCTGAGAGCGTGGGGCCAGAAAACTTTGAGCTGGTGAAGGACTTCGTGAACGCTCTCGTCGACCGGGTGTCGGTGAGCGGAGAAGCCAGGCGGATCGGCGTGGTGCTCTACAGCCACGTGGACATGGTGGTGGTCAGTCTGCAGCAGCAGTCCAGCCAGGACGACGTCAAGGCCGCCGTCCGGAAGATGCCCTACCTGGGTGAGGGCACCTTCACGGGCAGCGCCATCCACCGAGCCAACCAGCTGTTCAAGGCCTCGCGGCCCGGCGTGAGGAAAGTGGCGGTGGTTCTAACGGACGGGCAGGCCGACCCCCGGGACATTATGCAGTTTGAAGAAACAGCTACAGAGGCCCATGCAAAGGGGACCGAGATGTTTGTTATAGGAGTCGCGAACAAGACCGATCCTCTCTATGAAGAGTTCCGGGCTGAGATGAATGTGATTGCTTCTGATCCTGATGAAGAGCACGTCTACCTCATAGATGACTTCAGGTCCCTTCCAAGTAAGCAAACAATGTTTGTCTCACAGTTCAGATAAACATCGACCACACTGCTGACTATTGGTTTCCTATAACAAGCCCTTCAAACCTAATCAAGGTGGACCCTCTGGGGCTTTCAGTATATCCTTGTAACTTCGGATCTCGCCTCATAATCATATTTCAAATGTACACATCGATGCAGCTGCAGATTCACGAAAATGTAAAGAAACACAAGCTAAACAGGGCTCAGATTAAGATAACTGCAAGGGCTCACTGAGAAAGTATGATGGAACCAAAAACCCATAGCACATTTATTCCAGAGTATCTTTTTTTAGTTTTTGTCCTTTTTAACATCTATATTTACATGTTGTATCCTTGGTTACACGCGGAATCTGAAGGCTGTGTGCAGAATGTGCTGGCATAATACTGTCATAACTGTTGTCGCCAAGTGGCATTCAGGTGATAGGGTCACTGGTCGGTTGATCCATGAGAAGATATAGTCCACTATCTCACGGTAGTTTGATTCAGTAGCTCAGACAGTCAAGGGGGTCGTAACTTGCATCAAGCATGTCATGTTTGCCACCGGCAGCCTTTAAATATTATTCATCTAGCCAACCTATTATGATTAATAATAATTCCCTATCATTTCATGTGACGGGTACAACCGGGTTACCTCTCTGTTGGTTTTCACGCAGCTCTGGAAAGCAAAATACTGAGTCGGATTTGTGAGCCGGACGACACGATGGCGTTTCTGCCAAACTCTGTCTTTCCACCTGCTGAAATCCACCCAGAGGCTCCAGAAGACGGCCGCTCCAGAGTGTTCCCGGATGAGGAGAACGTACAAGTAATTCTGCTTTTGTCTCTTTTGGGAAAATAGATGGATAGACTCACTTACTTGGGGAAAAAAGAAATACTGTTTAACCTCAACAGCTGGCCTCAGTTGAACCACCTTGGTGACAACAAGTCCCCACGTAGGACTGCTGGGACGGGGGAAGACTAGCATTACTTGACTGATGGAGGGGGCCCAGCTAGCACTAGCGCTAGCACGCTACTTTTAGCTATGCTTGCTGCTGCCCTCAGCGCGCTGCTGGGTTGGCATCGCTCCCACAGGTTAGATACCATCCTGGCACAGTCCAGGAAATAGTTAGGACCATAAAATCGATTTAATGTTGGCATATAATTAATTATTTAATACATTTTCCGCATCCTCATATTGTACTCTCTCTTTTTTCCCTTTTTATTTTTATCTAAACTAAGTTTTATGAACTGTCTGAACTAGGAAAATGAAGCTTTATAAATCAAAACAACTGAGTTGTCTTTGCAAGGCTATACCTCTCTGACATGGGTCAAAGAATAATCAGTTCGGACTGGGACACTCATCTGGGGGCCATAAATATAACATTTCATGGCAATGGAGCCAGTCTGGACAGACCTGTTGGTGAAAAAAAGCTGACATGATGTCCAGCTGCTAATTTCTCTCAAACTAGTCTCCGTGAGTTGATTTTCATAGTTTACAGGAAAGAGTGCATTGAGAAATATATGTTATGTAACGGTGTGTCTGATCCGAGCACCTCCCCCACTTCCACAGGTCGAACTCCCGGCGGAGACAGCGACAGCCCCGACTCCACAGTCCCACGAGTCCGGTCGGGCCGACGAGAACCTGATTGACGCCAAACTGTTTGCGGAGCCCTGGAACGAGCTGCCGGACATCGCGTTCGCATCTCCCGGCGGCATGGGGCAGCAGGGCCCTGGGGTAACCTCCATGGTGGGTCCTCAGACTCCAACTGACTGGCTGTACGAGGCAGAGAGCACGCAGGCTCCGGTCAGCCCTCCTCGTCCTCCTCCTCCCTCCCTGACGGACTCAGGTAAAACAAGCAGGAACTGCAACAGATGAATATCGCTGACAGCTCAAGAGCCACACCTTGGACAAATGTCAACGCAGCATCGTTATTTCATCGTTTTGATTTTCCTGTTAAGTGCATTGCCCACAGCCACATGGCAAAAAAAACACGGGAAAGTTGTGCAACACATCATGAGGCCGCTTATCACATCTTGTGTTTGATTTGGTTCTTGCCGCCTCCCTTTCTCAAATATTTCCCTTTTGTTAGTCAGGGGCAATGAGCAGTAATGAACAATAATATAGAAACCAAACATACCCTTTGAAACTTAAACTGTCCAACCCTTTGGAACCTCAAATACAAATGTGACGTACTTCTATTCTACTTGAGTATTTCCTTTAAATGCTACTTTGTCCCACTATATTTCAGGGTAGTATGGTACGTAAAGTATTCTCCACTCCCTTTATCTGACAGCTACAGTTATAGCTGCTTTTTAGATTGAGATTTTATATCAAATATGAAGCGTTGTTGCATATGAAACAGTCAAAACATAATGTAACTCTGGAAGTTGCTACCTTTCGTATTTTATGAGTACATTTTGTTTCCAATACTGTAAAAATGCCAATGCCGGACTTAACTTGTAATGGACAGCTGTACCCATTGCACCCTTCTTGTCCTTTCAGATGAGGGGTGCAGTCAGCCTCTGGACCCAGGCCCCTGTCGACAGTACGTAGTCAAGTGGTACTACGACCCAGAGGCCAACGCCTGCGCCCAGTTCTGGTACGGAGGCTGCCAGGGCAACGCAAACAACTTTGAGACTGAGGCCAACTGCAGGAGTTCATGCGTCTACACGTAACAGAATATATTTGGAGAAAAAGGGGTATGTGTGCAAAGCCAACATGCTCGATCGGAACGGCGTCACTGAGGAACAGCACGGACTGATGACGCAGGCTTTACTGTTTGACCGGAAGCTCAGGCCAGCAGCTGCTGCCGTGGTCCCACTCTGTAGACCGCTGCTGCAGGTGAAAGAGACCGTGGACCTCCTCACTGTGTGTCTCAGGCTACGTTCGCACTGCAGGTGGGCCCGCTCAATTCTGAACCGCTGCACATGTACTATCTGTCTGATCCTTTTGGACCTGCTCTGGGATGCACACCAACTCAAAACCAGTACAAGCTGACGGGAGCATCCCTGATGCAAATCATTTTATCTTCCCTTTCGCTTTCCTTCTATTGTTGTTACTTACTCAGCCCTAATTCGTCTTCACACTGGACGGAGAAACCAGTCCCGGAATGTCCACGGATTGCCTTGGCGACTGGTCCGGCCCAAGAAATAGTCCGGCGCGTCAACCCCTGCGACGTACAGATTAAACAAACAAGAGAGAACGCGTTAATAAGTGAACTTTAAAGGTGCCGGTAGGTACATTTTTGTGACCTTTAGACAGAGCCAAGCTAGCTGCCCTGCAGCCCTCCAGCCTTTATGCTAAGCTAAGCTAACCTAACCAGCTCCTGGCTGTAGCTTCATATTTACTATACAGACTATGCAGCATATACATTGTTTGTCTGTTACTATGGCAACCCATTTCTGAATTACGTACAGTTGTGTCTAAATCTGCTCAGTTCAGCCATACATTGCAGTGTGAACTACTTCATGAGAAGAGCTCAGAGCACAACATCAGAATTGAGGCATTCAACACCTGCAGTGTGAATATAGTCGACTGTACGTACTGTTGTTACAGATGTAGTTTATGGACGTGTAACATCTGTCTCGTTGTGTATGATGTTTGTAGGTGTTGTCCACGAAGCAGCGGTGCCTTTAGGAGCATCGCGATGACTTAACACACTGTGTATTCTTAACCTGGTATTTTCACGTTACGTCGTAGCTACTTCAGTGTTCATTTCTTAAGCTCTAGTTGTTTTAGTTCACCTTAACAAAATCTATTAACCTACGTTGTGATGAATGTTGTAAGGAAAGAGACACACTTGACTGTAAAATATCACTGTTTTATTGTTTAACACCGTTAAAAAAAAAAAAAGCGCCAGAAGGAATTGTAAACTTAGAACGTGGTAGTTAATCAAAATGAACTCTTTTTTTTTTTTTTGTTCCAATAAATAAAATATAATTTCTTAAAGATCGCTTTCTAGAGCTTGATTTCAAGAACGCTTTTCAAAAGTGCAACACAGAGATATGACGTACAACATCGAGTACACACAGCTGGCGCATGTAGTCCTGCTGATCCGAGGCCTCTGAAGAACGTGTTTAGACTGTTTAAAGTACAAACAGAAAGAGAGGCAACTGGAGGTCCCTCGTTCCACCAGGACGCCACGTGTAGAGAGCGCTGCAGGAACGAGAGCTAAAACCCGGAAACGAGTTCGCATTTTTACACTTCCGGTTCCCCTCGTCTGGAAGTCAGTGGGTTGCTGGTTAGATGCCTGAAATAAGGTCTGTGGTCAACACGAGCTGAAGAGATTTCAACGTTTTGTTCTACGACAGAAAATAGGTCAGTAGATACCCCCCCCCCCCAGTCGTGAATTTTGAAGCTTTTACGTGTCTTTAAAAAAGGTCGGTTGCTAACAAGCGGCTAAATGAGGCTACAGAGGTTGTCGCGGACATTAAACGTCTTCATGCCGAAACACGGAAAGTCATCTACTCACTAGTCCGCCTTCACAGCCCCGTTGTGTTTATACTCTATATCTATCTGTCTATATATATATATATATATATATATATATAGTCTCTTCAAAGTGAAGCTCAGTGGTGGTGATGTTGAAGTCATGCGACTGTGGTGGAGTTCCTTTATAGCCTAACGTTAGCTTTTTACTTCTGGAGATTCCATTTACGCCTCAAAAAAAAAAAACAAAGTGGTGTTCATTAGTGAAGATTATCTTGCTGAACAAAACGTGTCCATGTATCAGAAACGTTTGTTTTGCCACAGAGAGAGATTAGTAAATTGACACCACTGTCATATCTGTCTGGCAATAACACGGCCATATAAACACTGGAGTGTGAAACGGTCATTCCTGTGTTGCTGGGTTTTTTCATGCCGGACTACTTCTTGGCTGGGAGCGGCGACTTCCTGGAGTGACTGGTATTTTCAAAACGGTCTCATTATTCTAGCTTTGTCATTCACACGGTGACAACTTGGTCAGAGAATATGACAGCTAAGTGGAAGTGTGGACAGAATATTCAAATGCGTGTGTTGGTTTTTCAAGCCATTCTTCCGGTGTTGCGCCGCATAGCTTCTGCTCGAATCCATAATGTAATCCTATGCAGCATGTACTGAACTGCATGCACCAATAGTATGCAATATTCACTCAATATGCTTTATGCGTAATGCACTTAATCTTAAACCACAGGCCTGCTGGGTTCCTGCACTGCCACATTTGATCCAAACCACATACTAATGGTACTATGTGCATTTAACAGTACATTATGTGGAAGCAGCACATAGTATAACATCATTTGTATTTAAAAAACAAAACAAAACATACATTTCCATTGGCTGTTATCCCAGCTTTTTTTTTTTTTTTTCCCAATCAATGCAACTTTTTGCAATATTTTAGATTTTTTTTGTTTTAATTTATATCAGTTGGCCTTTTCTGTAGGTGGCTAAAAAAAAAAGTAACCACCTCCATATCACCGGAGCTTCCTCCAGATTTCCCCCATAAACCCCATCGGTCAACGTTAATGCGGTTAACACTGTCACACGGGAGGCACAGCAGGGCAGAGCGGGTTGGGCGTGTCCCTTGAGCCAAACACTGAACCCTAAAGTTGACCCAAAGCACCTTGCGCGGCAGTTCGGTCTCCGTCGGTGTGTGAATGAGACCTGAAGTGTAAAGCGCTATGGAGGACCAGGAAGGTTGAAAAGCGCTATAGACGTGAGACCATTCACCCTTGTTGCTGTCAAGCTTTTTGCAGAATGTACACAGATGTTTTCCCAGAGAAAGACGCCTTTCTTCAAATACAGCATAAGTTTGTAGCATTGTCGTAAAAGACCGAAATAATAAAAAAAAAAAAAAAAGACAGATTGAAAGCACGCACCATAAAATATTTTAACCTTCGTTTCTTATTACACACAGTGACATAAGTGACAGCTTAGTAAAACAGACCCACTCACACCCCCCAAACATCATGAACACAGTTGAAGTCAGACCTTGGCAGGAACACTTGGAGGGAGTCAGCACATCTCTGAACCTGACAAGCCTTAAGTTATAAAAAAAAAAAAAAAAAAAAAAAATGATGTTGAGAGAATTAAATATATTATGGTAAATAAGTTAAGCTTGGCTCTGAAACCTGCTGACACCCTCTACCCCTCCACCAATTAGTGCAGAGGTTGTGGTGCGGACGCCGGCGTTTCACGTGGACTTAGTTGTGGCGTTGAATTCAGTTTGTTCCTCGGGGTTGAATCTGTATTTGTATCCGTATGGCCGCAGGTGGTACGTCAGGTACTCCAAAACATACAGCTGGACGGCGAAAATGTAGTGAAAGGACACCACGAAATCGGAGCAGCAGCCTGGACCCTGGAGGGACAAAGAGGGGAAAAAAAAGGCTTCAAAACCTGCTTGTATATGTGGCCAAGTAAAAATACAGTTTGGGGTTTGGGTTTACATACTGTACGTGGGCACCTGTACGCGGCAGGGCTGGATTTAGACATTTCGTTTTGTCTTATTTCACGACTTTAGCTCAAAGCAGCACCACGCCCGAGCACACCCTTGACAGGGCCACTGTCAACAAGAGCGTCGATGTTGGATGATTCTCCGAAAAACCCAGATTATGTTTTTCTGCAAATGTTTAATGCCGACATTAAATTATTCCCACAACATCTGTGCACGGCGACTTCGTCGGTATGGTTAAGAAAAGATTGTGTCACGGATCTGCAGTAAACGTTTCCCTTATTAGACACACTTCAGCCACCACCCTGACCGCCACGCCTTTACTTTCCACCTCTTTATTGGCCAATATGAATTGGATAAAGGGCTTCTTGCTGGCATCTTGAGACACTGTTCAGATTTCGTAAGACCAGTCTAAATCCAGACTCTCAACGGGAATTAAGTGTATTGCGTTGCATACCTCTGTTGGAGTATAGTGGTCGTAAATCAGATACCACGGCCGCGGTCTTGGGGGCTGCCGGACCAGGTAGTTGTCTGGAGGATAAGGATGAAAAGTTTGTCTCCCCTTCACGTCTCTGGTGTCTCCCGGCTCCACCTTCATCGTCTCCATACATTTCCCCAGAGCCATGTCCTCTATGGAAGAGAAGTGGGTACATTCCCCGGTGCTGAACCCTTTGACGAATCTTCTCAGCGCTTCCTTACTGAGGACATAACCTGCTCCTCCACTCATGTAGCCTTGGCTGATGAAGGGGGTGAACCTTCTGCCCAGGTACAACGGCTTCTCGGGATCAAACTTGGACAAGGTGTGGCGGAGATTCTCTACGACCACGAATGTGTCGTCATCCGCCTTCAGGAACCAGTCTGCCTCGTCTAGGTGGCGCTGGTGGATGTACTGAAAGGCTCGGATGGTCTTCCAGTACAGGTTGTCCCTTCCCTCGCTCACGTTCAGCGCCACAGTGGGGAAGTCCGTCTCGATGGAGCTCATGTACAGCACTTTGTTGCAGCGCTTGGCCCATGTTTCCCTGATGTGCTTGGTTCGGGATTCCAAGTTCTTGGGCCCCGTCATGATCCAGCACAGGATCCGTGTTGAGTGGGAGGAATTAGCCGCTGAGCTCTTGTTCTCGCCTGGAGGTATTTACAAAAAAAAAACAGACATTAGGTGTAAGATAAGGTTCATCAGTACAGAGTCCCAGTAGCAACGCATTTCACTTCACAAAAAGGTCCCATATTGTGAACGTATCAAAACGCTCAGAAATGCACACAGGCCCGTATTCAGAAACTGTGCCGTTAAACTTCTGCAAGGTTGTGATGTCACAACTATACAGCCATACCCCCGGAACTACTTCTGCGGTTTTTTGGAGGTTGTTCAGTATGTCCAGCAGAAAGTGCTTTTTCAGTTGTGGACAGTGGTTAATTTCTTGATGGCTTTACTTGTTGCTGAAATAATCTGTAGCTGCCGTTGGCTAGTTAGCTCAGTTAGCCATGAAGCTAGCGGCCCGACTGTGTTCAGAGGCACTGGGTGCTGCCCTTCCGTAGGCTTCCGAAAGTTGGCCAATCAGAGGAAAGTGGGCTTTGAGGGAGGGGGACTTTATAGAGGCAGGCGCTAAAGAAGGACTTTTTTAAACTGTGAATCATGCTAAGCTACTCCGGTGGAGTCCCTGAATACAAATATAGAGCTGGAAATTAGCCGAACATGGGACCTCTAACGATATACTGTGATGAAACATTCTGATGGTAACGATGTCTCCAACAATTATGACCGTTTTCAGGGTACCGTGTGAACACACCACTCCCTCACCGCCTTGCTAAACCTGTACTTGGCTTCCTTAAACTCCGCTCTGTTGCCACTCTTAAACGCCTCTTCCTTTTCCAGCCTCAGCTGTCGCAGTCTTGCTGTGAACCAGGGCCTCTGTGTACTCACCCAGACTGTTGGTAGCAGTCCTGAAAACATCCCAGTCAGTACAGTCCAAACACGCCTCCAGGTCCTCTGCAGCTTCACTGGTCCACTTCTTCGAAGTTCTCACAACAGGCTTAGAAAGTTTTAATTTCTGCCTGTATGCGGGAATCAGGTGGACCATGTCGTGGTCGGAGTGTCCCAGTGCAGCGCGGGTGACGGCGTGAAAAGCGTTACTGACTGTGGTGTAACAGTGATCCAGAGTGTTCCCCTCCCTGGTGGGGCATTTAATAAACTGTTTGTATTTTGGGAGTTCGTGTCTGAGATTACCTTTGTTAAAGTCACCGAGGACAACAACTAAGGAGTCCGGGTTGGTCCGCTCCGTTTCCAGTAACAAAAAAAACACTGTTTACAGACAAAACAAGGCGCTCCAACAGACCGAGGCAGCCATCCGCGGCGCCATCTTTAACCGGACAGAAAGGTCGACACTTTGTCCGTTTATAGGAAATATCACCCAACCGGTTGTAAGCAATACACAATAGATGGGCAGCATCAAAGTAGAAAAGGATGACAAACTGCTTGTTAATGACTGTTTTAAAAGATGTAATAATAGCGATGAGGATGAGATATATATATATATATATATATATACTCTCTGTTTGCTCCAGTTATAATCAGCACTGACTAAAGGCCAGTTCACTTACTGTATCCACATTTATCTCTCGTGTCTTTTTCTCACCTCTCAGTCCCTCCTAGCACGGTGGGTGGGGGGGGGGGGGGGGACGCAAGAAAAGAAGCCTCTGTTAAATTAAAGTACTGGCATAAACTGTTTAGACATTCTTCTACATAATTATTCCGACAGCGAGTGGTTTGCAGGATGGCACTGACTGACAATCACAGTTTCAGTTTGTGAATGATGGTTCTTTTTGTTAAAATCAGGCCTCCTCGATCGACTAGATGGTGGATCAGAAAGCAAAATCTAAGTCTAAGCACTTTGAAACCATACGACAGTCTTTCGACAAACTGCTGCCCTAAATGTACTTCATGTTTACCATGTTCACCACAAGACTCCATTCAAATTATGTGGCATTTATAAACTGAAATTTGAGATTACATGATCTTGCAGCCCCTAACTGTAGAGGGGCCTGAGTTCAAGTATATTAAATAAATAATAATAATAAATATATACACAGTTCACAAAATGTGGGCGATACAGGCGGCGGCGGCGGCGGCGGCGGCGGCGCCCCCCCCCCCCAATAAATTGTCCAATACATATATAAAACACATATCAGACTTTGCCGGATAGGGAATGATGAAGTCCTGGACCTGCCCCTGGCGTTTCCACAGCCAGATCACTTCTCTATATCAGAACTCAAGAAGTCATTTGGTAAAATTAACTATTTTGGATATGGAGACTTGTAGGCAGAGTGCGTAATTACGCAGCACAGAGCGCCGGTCACACTGTGTAGACGCCGAGAAGTACTACTGCCTTTAAAAAAAAAAAAAAAAAAACATACAATACAAATGAAATCAATGCCTACCCGTGTCCTCATGCTGCGAGCCGTGCTTGACATCCCGAACAAAATACGACATCTGGTCCGTCGAAGAGTCCAGCAGACAGCGAAGAGAGACGAATCCCATTATCAGTCCGGTGGTGAACATCAAGTTAGACGTGACGTGCCTCATCCTCCTGGGAGGGGGGGGGGGGTTAGTTTTGTGTTTTTACCTGTCAGGGGAAATGTCGAATAGAAAAGAAAACAGAGGACGCGTTAAACGCACACAGCTGCCGGTGCAGAAGCTCGACAATAAAAACCCTTAAATTAAATGAGCTGGTCGGGGATGAGTCCCGAGCTGCGGTCTCCCGACTGTTTTTCCTTCAGAGGACGCAGAGTTCAGAGTGTCCCCCCCCAACCCCCCCCCCGACACAGGTGTTTCCACTCCACCTCTGATTGTTCAGATTCAGGCGAAGACAAACAACCAAACCCCGACGTCACCAAACTCTGCAAACAAGAGAGTGACAGTACAATACAATACAAGAAAGGCTCGTTTTGTGATGGGGCCCGGGGGGGGCGGGGGGGGGGCCGGGGGGGGCCCAGCCAAGTCTGAACAAAATACAATTTGTAACAAGAAATGTATAAAATATATATGGAAATAAATACAAACAATGTCCCACGTATGGACCTGGACTGGACTGGCCCTGGTGTGTGTGTGTGTGTGTGTGTGTGTGTGTGTGTGTGTCTGTGGCCACTGAAATTCTTCTGCCGGAGGTGAAAGTTATTTTTTCAAATAAACAGGCAGAGGACAGGTCCGGTCAAACAGCCGGAGAAGACCAAGTCACCTGAAGGTCAAAGGTGAATGAATAAACGTGCGCATTACGCAGCGAGGTTTGCAAGCGCTCCCGTTGAGAATCTTGTCCAATGCTGTTGGCACTGGGAGGTATTGACTGTTTTTGAGGCGGTGCTTAGCTGTCAGGCGACATGGCGTCCATGTTGTTTTGCCTTCACTTGCTGACAATCACCGGGTCACGGGAGGGATTTCAGTGGTTCGTGTAGTTTGACTGAAATGACAGAAATCAATCGATTTTAACTCCACTGGAATTCACCAGAACGTCGTTTACACTTCGTGAAGTTAGAAGTCGGACAAGCGGCAAGCTCGGACAAAGGAATTCAGGAATGCGTTGGCACTGATATTATCAAACAACCTGCTACAGTATCAGTTCACGTCCACGCCCCTTCAGACCAGGAGCCATGTGCAACAGATGTTTGGCGAACCTGATACAACGCAAACAGGGGCATTCATTGCACAACGAAATGCAAGCCGATCAGGCCGACCACATTGCGCCATTGTGTTTCCCTCCGTGTCCACCCCATCCTCCTTTTGTCTTCTGTGTTCCCAGTGTGCCTTTCTGTGCTGCTGGGTGTGTCATTGCAGCCCGGCAGCTCGCCTGTTCCTGCTCCCTCCACGCCTGCTTCATGGGGGGGGGGGGGGGGCATGTTGTTCAAAAGTAAACCCGATTGGATCGCGGCTGTCGGATTGGATCAAATCGTGAAAACGGATCGGATCACGTAATCCAATCCGGGTGTTTCATGTGGATCGAAACCCTCTGTTTGTGTTGTTCAAGACCTTTTTAGTAGGATTGGGATCGCTTTGGTCCAAAGCTGAAGGCTGGATTCAGGATCAAAATGTCATAAAAACAAAAGCGCACTTGAATCATGTCGCTTAAATACATTTATTGACATTTTGCTCTCGATTTGCTGAACTGTTACTGTGGCAAAGTAAGAATGAATTCAGTTGAATCGTCGTCAAAGCAGTCAAAAGCAGCTTTGAACAACCGGATCCCGCATCTGGTCGCTGGTCAGTTTGTGTCAAAAATGTGTATTCGTGGTAAATTCATTATGTTTGTTCTGATTAACTTACTGTGGGTCAGCTGAAAAGTCTGACCCTTTAAAAGGTATTAAAGATGGAAGAGCATGTTGGTATTCTGTTGGTCTGTCTCTTCAATTAAGAACATTTAACATGTTCATTTCATCATTTAGAGGTCATGGTTTCTATAGATAATAGGTCAACGTTAACTTTTGGTTTGACATGGGACACAAACAGCAGTCTCCTGGGTGAAAGTCCAGTGTTTGACCCGTCCTTCCTCCCCAACCTTCCCTGCGACATGGACTTTGGCGCTCTTTATACTGTGTCACCCGATTACTTCAACGCTTTCTGGCAGAAAGGCTTCGGGTCAGAAAGGCTTTCTGGCAGAAAGGCTTCGGAATATACGCAGGCTCCATTAAGTAAGGCTCATCAAAAAGATCAAAACTCATATAAAAGGTCATTATGCAAAGAGTGTGGTAAAAAAAAAACCCACCATGACACAAGAAGACAACATTCGAAAGAACGCTGGACAGGAATTGGACGGAGGAAAATCTTCTCATTTTAGGATAGGACAAAAATCAAACATTTAATTAAAAAAAAAGTGGATTATATACACATTGTAATCAGCCAGAATGTGTGCTGAGAAACAATGGGAACTATATGCGTTTGAGGGCATCATGGAAAATGAATATAAACACGTTTAGCTGAGGGAGTTTAGTTTTGAAGTTGCTGCTCCAGTCCAGTAGGTGGCGGTAAAGGCGCCTGTTAGCTAGTTTGCCGACCGGAAGAAGAAGAAGAAGAAGGCTAATTTCCGGGATAAACAAGGACCTGTGTTGAATAACCGTCCTTGTGAATGCTGCCGTATCTACTCTTAAACACCGCTATGCCTGTGACTGTTTGTGCATTACGCGACAGCTGTTAGGGAGTGTTATTTGAAGGCGCACTCTTCGAAACTGTTGGCTAGCGTCGCTCGACGCCATGGCGGCTCCCGCTCACGTCTCCAAAGTCCGCTCAATGTACAAGAGGATTCTGGTCCTGCATCGGTTCCTGCCTATAGAGCTGAGAGCCCTGGGTGACCAGTATGTGAAAGACGAGTTCAGAAGACACAAAAGCGCATCACCCGAAGAGGTGAAGAACTTCATGACAGAGTGGGAGGTAAAGCATTACACGTTCGCACGTTGGCACCAACCAAATCCCATTCAAAAACCCTTCAATTTAAAGGTTTGCTGAACGTGGGGCAACTTCTTGTCATGCCCTTGTCACAACTGGCTTAAGTTGCAAGTTGTAAATTGAGGTAAATTAAAGTGGATTAATAATTAGTGGATTTACATCCCGCATTTACCACAAGACTCTGTTTATAATTTAACATCCGTCGAGTCACGTTTTGCGACGCTTGTGCACATGCGTAGTAATCAGGACGCATCAAATAGGAACATTTTAAAGGAGGTTTGGCGTGACATTCCCTCTGCATTGCCAGTGTCATGACAGCCCACCGCCACATGATGGCAGAGCAGCTTCAGCGAGCGGTGAGGTAACCCATCTGTCCCTGGCATTTTCCAGACATTATGCTTTATTTGTATTAACCTCCTAAGACCTCACATTTTGGGTTATACCATAATACTTAATTCTGCTTATATGGAAATTCAAAATTGTCCCCGTATGCGGAACCACATCATGTCAACAGATGATGCTTAGTTTTTATACTCATCAGGTCCCAATAAGCCCAAATAGCAAAGAGAAATTAAGATAGAGCTTGGGTCTTAGGAGGATAATTTGCATTGGTAGCACTGGCGTTTGCGTCTACCTGCCCGAAGGACTGCAGACGGAGATGAGCTCGTAGCTGAATCTGGCACAACACACCTCCTCTCCTCTCCTAAACTAAATGTGACCTCCCGATGTGTCGAACTGCTCCTCCACCGGCCTGGCGGGTGGCAGCATAAGTTCACTTATGGCGACGGGCAGAGGGTTGAGCCTCCAGCTTCTCCCGACATACAGTGTGTGCTCATCTTTGGCCAACAGGTGCTTGCTTAATACTTACTCGATAATACTTGTGAACTCACAAATAGCTGGCTTTTGCGCAAATATTGATACAGGCTTGGCCTAAGATCATCATCATCATCATCTTTTTTTACCTGATTCATTTAGCTTGAAAAGTAGCTGGATTTGCTCGAGTTTAGTTGGGAAAACAAATACGTGTGTTTTTGCGTGTCAAATTTGGAGATGCGCGGACAGCAAAAAGTCACTTGCGGACAGAGAAATGTGCAGTAGATTATCCGGCAGAGTGACGGTGGCATGGCGTGTTTGGGCTCAGCCGGGCCTCCTTATGAGCAAAGCGTTTCAAATGGCAGTGGACTTCTGGGAGGACTACTGTCACAACAGCAGTCGCAGATAGACAGAGTGTTTAGCCTTTCACTCCAGTAGAATTGTCGGACTAACGATGGACAGTTTTATTTATTTAAGGATAGAAATCGATGCAGCAGAACCAGAGAGATTGGCTGTATTCGGATCCCCGCCTACCACACGCTACCGACAAATGCAGCATGCAGCACATACAGCGCACTGCTTTTCTTATCAGTGCGCAGTATGATACGTGTCAAATCGAATTATTTTGCAGCGTGCCCGGGCCAGGAAAGCAGAAGTATATAAATCATGCAGGTGTTATCGCCCCTGCCACATGAAAGTAGGTACAAACCTTTTTCGTTTTTAAATGAGGCCTTGTAGATCTAATATGAGTGAAGATTCGGTAGCTGGGTTGGTTGGTTGGTTGGTATTTCTCGCCTCAGATGTGTTCAGAAACAGCTTTTTGTGGACTGCTCAGGTGAAATAAGTGAAAGTTTATGTAACGTTATAATGGAAATCCACCGCCAGCTCAGACACAGTACGAGAGGTAGACTGGGTCATTTTCAAACTTGTAGTCTTCAAGCCCAACAGACCCTGACTATCACTTGAGGACATTTATCAGACATGACAAGACTCCCTTTACATATGCAGCAGTGCATCAAACACACATTTTGATGTATGTTTTTTGAGCTGTTAACAAAGGGCCCAGGTTCTCCAGGACCACAAACAAAACATTGTAAAACACTGCATCAAGTTTTGAACAATTTCATTACAATATAAACAATATAAAACTTGTTTAAACACTGGCATGGTCCCTTTTTAAGGCAGGGCCAAGCCCACCCCCCTATTAAATAAATCCTGTACATTTCATAGTCAGATAATCTTGGCCAATATCTTCTTGTTATGCGAACAGTGAAAGTTTGAGCTGGAAAGTTGGTGTTGGAAATAGTAGTTTGACAGACAGTTCTTAGTACGAGGCCCAATTACTGGGAATTTTCCAGAGCTTTCCGCCACATTGAAATATCATAGGACACAATGAAATAATACATGAATAACATAGTATAAAACGCGTGTAGAAATGGACCTTTCTTGAATCGGCAACTGGTCTAGTCCAGTGGTGTGTATTGCCTGCCCCCTGTGTTTGTTTTGGGTTACTGCAATAATGATGACAATAAAACGAAAACTATACCATTTTCTTCTGGCGATATATAGCTACAGTATATCTGATGTAAAAGCTTGCAGTAGCCTGGGAGAAACCTCACTCTGGTTACACTTAGTCCATAGTGACTGTGAGAGTCAGTAATATAAGCCCGACGCCAGCCTCGGTAGATGGACCTGGATTTATGTGCTGATGGCGGGTTCCGTATATTTGCTGATGTCCCAAGTGCTTTAGTTCCCAAAATAATGTTACCCATAAGAGTACGCTCGTCACTATGGGGGAGAGCCAATGCTTTCTAGCACAATTACGCACGGCTGGGGGATGGTAAATCACCCATCTGCAGGTAATTTCTCTAATGAAGTAGATGGTGATTGCAGCTGGAATCCTGAGAGGTCTCTTTGTCATTGCAGTAGCTGCGAGGCCACCGGGGACGAGGCAGTCACTTTCATTACGCCGCAGCATATCAGTATGCATTGTTTTCAAACCCGGAGTCCATTTGAATTGGTCCCAATCAGGGAGCGAGTGGCTATTGCCGTATTTACACACTGCTTTGGCCGTATTTCAAATGGAAACATTTCTAGGGAAACTTAATTGGACCGAAACCGCTGGGAGGCATCCGTGTCTGGGTTGGCTTGGAAATGTACATAAAAATGACAATAAGGTCCCTGTCTAATTGCTGTATCATCTAGCCCAACCAAAAAAATAAAACCAAAGCCTAAGTTGTCCACAATAAATTGGTGTGAAAAACACCTGAGCTGGACTGCTGGCCCAGTGCAGACAGATACTCTCATGGCAAGAGCTTTAATAGCTTTTTGTTTTAATGGACCCTGGTCTAAGGCCAAGAGAATCCTTTTTCTAAATTTTGAAAGTGAGCTGAAAAAAAAAAAGGGCTGCAGAAAGAGCAGCAGCTGTTGGGATCCAAGGACAAAAGAAATTTTAAGAATTGAAAATATATTAATGATAACCTTATTACTAAATATAATATTATGAGATAGCCCACACAGTTTTTAGTGGAAAAAGAAAAGACTGAAATATCACATTGACAAATAATCCGACCTTTTGCTATGAAATTTAGCTCCTTCCCGTTTCTCTTGATCATCTTTAAGACGTTCCTACACCTTGATTGGAGTCCACCTGTAGTACATTGAATTGAATGGACATGATTTGGAAAAGCACACTGCACAAAACCAAGCCACGAGGTCCGAGGAACTGCCCGCAGAGCTCCGAGTCAGGATTGTGTTGAGGCACAGATCTGGCGGCTGAAGGCTACAAACATTTCTGCCGCATTGAAGGTCGCCAAGGGCCCAGAGGTTTTCCATAATTCGGAAACGGAAGACGCTTGGAAACACCAGGACTCTTCCTAGGGCTAACCGCCTGGCCAAGCTGAGCAACTGGAGGAGAATGTGATAAATAACTCATTGGTCACTCTGGTTGAGCCCCAGAGATCCTGTATGGAGATGGGAGAAACTTCCAGAAAGGACAACCATCACTGCAAGACTCCACCGGTATGGGCTTTATGGCAGAGTGGGCAGACGGAAGTCTCTCCTCAGTGAAAGACACAACTAAAGGACTCTCAGACTGTGAGAAACAAGATTATCTGGTCCGCTGAAACCAAGATTGAGGCACCACTCATCTCCTGCGAACTGCATCATCATGCTGTGGGGTATTTTTCAGTGGCAGGACTGGGTGACTGGGCAAGGTTGAGGGAAAGCTGAACGGAGCAAAATACAGAGATATCCTTAAAGAAAACCTGGTCCAGAGCACTCAGGGCCTCAGACTGTGCCAAAGGTTCACCTTCCAACAGGAGTGGCTTAGGGACAACTCTGTGAATATCCTTGATTGGCCCTGCCAGGGCCCAACATTTCTTGAGAGATCTGAAAATGGCTGCCCACCGACGGTCCCCATCCAACCTGACAGAGTTTGAGAGGGTCTGCAGAGAAGAATGGCAGAAAATCCTGGTGTGCAAAGCTTATTGTGTCATACCCAAGAAGACTCGAGGCTGTAATCACTGCCAAAGGCGCTTCAACTAAGTACTGAGTTAAAGGCTGATTCTAGTCTTTTTAAACCTGGGCCCTGTTTTTACATAGTTTGGGGTCTAAATGACTAACGGGTACAAAAAGGTTTGAAATCGGTCCAGTAGATCGCCTCAGCCGGCAGCAGGCTACAACGTAACCCTTGTGGGCAACCGCGCCGGTCAAAAGTACGTCCACTAAAAGTGCTTGTTTTTGCCTCAGAAGTGTCTGCATTACATTATGGAAAGAATCCTTACAGAGACAGACCTCTTTGCTAAAGAGTAAGATCCTTTCTTTTGTTTAACCAGAAACGCTGTTGCCTTTCTGCAACAACTCACCTCTCACGAGATTTCAGAGCGATACTTCTGTTTCTGGTTACGTCGCAGCCATTGCAGGCTGCCGGCTGAGGCGATCTACTGGACACAGTTCCAAAACGTTTTTGTACCTATTAGTCATTTAGACCCCAAAATATATAAAAATTGGGCCCAGGTTTAAAAATACCGGGTTCTACTCTTTAAGGGCCTGAATACTTGCCCCTGTCAATGTGATATTTCAGTTTTTTTCTTTTTAATACATTTGCAAACGTTTCTAAAATCCTGTTTTCACTTTGCCACTAAGGTTTATTGAGTGTAGATTGATGAAGGGCAAAAATGAATAGCATAAGGCTGCAACATGGCAAAAGTGAAAGTGTCTGAATACTTTCTGAATGCACCGTATAAGTAGGCAGAAAGAGTTTGAGTGTAAAGTAGGAAAAAAAAAAAAACTGTGTACCAAACTAGAGTTACTTGATATCGGCCAATATTAGCTTTTTGCAGAAACGTAGTCATCGAAATCAGTAGCGTAGCCACTTAATTCTGTAAGTCTGAAACAAGTCCTCAGTTCCGTCCCATTAAATCACAGACTGTATAAAATAACTCTAATTAAGATAACAGGTATTGCATGTAATAAAATTCTCGTAAAACTTTCACTTTTGAGAGAAGTTATGTTTTGCAAGTCAGAAAATAGACACAGCGCAACAAAGTGCTTCATAAATAGAAACGCCAAAACAGGCCAAAACTGTAAATGCCACAGATGAGCAGCTACTTTAACTCATGTAGAGAGAATCATGTTAAACCAGCGACAGCCAGCCAGTGTGCACGTCAGGAACGTCTTTAGCTTTGGCTGGTGGGTTTTTGTAGCCGGGTCGGATGCTGCCTCAAAGGTGCCAGGGGCTTCAGAAGCAGGTGAGCCAGGCTCGGCTAGGAAGAGGCATCTTCTGCCGTACAGCCTCGCTTGTCAGTTTGGATATTGGGGGGGGCCCCCTCATTTTCTTCGTAGACTTTGTGAACTGTTTGACATTCACTGTTTCAAATTTGCCATCATCCTGCCTGTGAAAATAATTAACGCCCCCCCCCCCCCCCCCCCCCCCCCCAAGAGCTGCAGTTGGCAATTGTTTATATTGTTTGGGCCGCATCAATAGCTCCGTGCACACCGCCAGGTTTAGTCTTAGTGTTGGGGCCAAACAGGGCACATTGATGATGTGCTATGTGTCTTGATATGGCGGTGCAACTCGGAATGTTACATTATGAAAAAGAATGATAACAGTAACACTTCTGGTAATATCTACCCACATTCAGTGGTGGTGCGGAGGTGGAAGAAGTAATTAAAAAAAACAAAAAACTGTTTGCTATCATCCATGGGTACAGGGTGGGACATTAAACATTAATTTCCAGGCACTCAAGTACTCAAGACATTTTGAGAAATATGCTTAAACTGAGAGATTAGATTAGAAACCCAGTAACACTCTCTTTGAAGTTATCTTAGCTTAGCATAAAGACTGGTTAACGTGGAGAAAAGGCTAGCCGGCTCTGTCCAGCGGTAACATAATCTGCCTACCAGCTACTCTGTGACACCAAATGTACATCGCATCTGGCTGCGTTGCGTTCCGGCTGTGCTCAGTGGAGACGGGGAGCGCTCCAGAACCGTTTCTAATGTAGTTTGACGTTAAGTACTCGTACGGCTAGCTATGTGGTAACGGACGCTTTGGCTAACACGGCAACCTTCTCTGCGATCACCCACTTTGAATGTCAATCCATACTATGTTGACTGTCAACATAGTGTTTTATGAGCTGCGATCACATTTCACACTCGTTTCCTATTACCTGACAACAGAAACAGAAAAATATGTAAACGAGAACAACTGTATCGCGAGTTCGGTTGCGTTGAAGCACTGTGCCGGTGATCCTTGAGAGCAGAATGGAGGTTGCAGGCCGTCGAACTCCCCCGCTTGTTCTAATTAACACGCTTTATCTGGCTTGTTTAATCCATACCAAAAAAACAATTGTAAAAGTTTCCCACGGTCTAGAAGTTTCCCACGTTACACAGGTTCGTTAACATATACACCAACAACGTAATCGCGATGCATGTGGTCATTTTTGGACTTGCTGAACTGAAAGGTATAGGAAACGTCCATGTTTATATGTAGATACACATGTGTACATATTATAAGAGTATCCGATACTTATCTAGATACATGGGCTACGATACGATTCAGAGACGATACATTTTAATACAGACAAGTACACAATTCGGTGCAATCCGATACAGTTCTTAACATTTGTTTTAATGTAGGCATTCATTTTCCATTATAAATGAATAATTCTATAAAAGCAGCATTGCTTACCTTCGAATAGATACTGTATATATTTAAGATTTAAGGTGTATATTTAAGACCATGGAATCCCAAGTATTGACTGACGACAAGTTCTTGTAACAAGCGACGTTCAGCTACGTATCATTTCCAACAGCTTGAAATACTTGAGA
Organism: Enoplosus armatus; assembly: GCF_043641665.1. Classification (NCBI taxonomy): domain Eukaryota; kingdom Metazoa; phylum Chordata; class Actinopteri; order Centrarchiformes; family Enoplosidae; genus Enoplosus; species Enoplosus armatus. The sequence goes on from NC_092195.1 coordinate 1,896,089, forward strand.
TGTTTTGTTTTCAGCTCGCAAGCAGCACTACGCTAACGTTACTCTCGGAACGTGAGAGTCTCGCGTTGACCTTTGACCTGTTGAGACGCGGTGCAGAATTAGCATCAAAGCTTCAGTCAACCGTCTTGTAACTTTAGAATCGGGCCACAGGCCGGTTCATGGTCCATTTCGATCAATCCAGGGGGTCCGCGTATCCATGCGGTCAGAGTTTATTCAGACGTTTGAAGTCCTGACGCAGGTTGAGGCGTTTCATTTACATGCAAAATACACATGTAAAATCATTTCACCTGTCAGGATCTCCATTAGCTTCATCACATTGGAGGCTATTCTTTGTGGGGTCCAATCACACACCACATTAATCCCCAAAATATAAATGAAATGTATCATTTGCACCAATCTGACAGCTGTTGAGAGCACGTCAAACTGCATTATGCAATGAGTACAGCAGAGCTCACACAACACAACCCAACCCAACTCAAACCCATCAAAAGGAAGGCGAGTCTCCGCTGCATTTCCGCTTCCTCAGGAAAAAAAGCACAGAGGAGAGGGAACAGACGAGGAGCGAGAGTCAAAATGAAATTACAAGCGCAGAGTGTTCAGTGTCTAATCCGTTTATTTCAGCGGCACCCATGGGAGTTCTCCGCTCCTAATAAATCGGCTCTGTTGGGCCAAACCAGCGCTCCCCAAAGAGACAGAGAGGGAAACAGGGGGAAAAAAAAGACTAGGAAGAGATGCTGACATGATTGCAGAGCACACTGAGAGCCCAAATGTGTTCAAGTTTGACCCCAAGCTGCACTCGCCAAAGGATACATAAAATGTGAGGCCACACACTCTCGCAGCTGTGATGAATTCATTCATTTGAATAAGAAACCAACGTTTTGACAAGGTCGTCTTTGACTGAAGCACTGCTTGTGCTGGTAAAGGTCAAGTCGGTTTTATTTATACAGCCCAAAATCAGGGCCCGGATCAGAGAACGCGTCTACCCCAAAGTCCAATTTGCGGGTCACCAAAACACAGAAGTAGACTGCTGTTTAGAACGTGACGCCGTAACCATTCGACTGTACCGTCCGGGTCGCGCCGATCTCCCCCTCTGAACTGCACGGCCACGGCTGATAAAGTAGGAAGGAAGGCGAGCGGGTCGTTCTTGACAATGTCTCCACAGTAGCAATAATAGTAGGCATAGTGCTCATAGTACAACATCAACAAATGTGCGTAGTTGATGACGCAAGTGTACTCTTCTTCTTCTTCTTCTTCTTCTTCTTGATGTGTTGTAGCGGTTGGAAACAAGGCTATGGTGCACTACTGCCACCAACTGCTACAGAGTGTGGATCAAGTGTACTCGGGTACAGAACAATGTGAAAGCTGACCGGCAGGGGAGTGGAGAGAGGGGGGCAATCGTACTCAATCGGCAATCGGCACGAATCAGTCGTACCCCATGTGAAAAAACGGCCTCAGTCCTTACAGTAGAGTACAGCAAAGAAAGGATTAGACTTTGCTCAGCTTTAGCAGATACCGATCCCTTAGAATATGCCCGGATCCAGCCGTGTCCTGGACACATTTGCGTCTGACTGGTGAGCCTACGCAAACCAAATACAAAAATGTATTCAGATTAAGTTGTGGTTCAGACCAAAGAAAAGAACGGCCCATTAAAAGGACACTGTCCTACCATGACCGTCCAAACAGACTACGTGATTCTTTTCCTTTTAGGATTCGTCAGATGTAGCGATGATGTTACCAGAAGCCTTAACATGCCTCAATACACGTTAACTGTTAAATGTTACGGATCCAGAGGCAATAAGAGTGAGAGAGGACCATACGCGTTTACTCATCTAGACTTTTCCAATATGTCCTTAAAAAGTGTGCCAAATTATTCCTTTAAGCTGTAGCCCTCCTGCCTCAGAGAACTTTATTTTCCCTTTGGCAAATGTTCAACGTAATCACATTATGTGGCGGGGGGGGGGGGGGGGGGGGCTCTCAGACAAATGGGTCGTCGATTCCTACAGTGAGCGCGTTCCAAAAACCTGCAAAGATGCTTTGTGAATGGGCAAACACCAGACAATTCGCCGCGTGCTCTTTTTGTTCGAATGATGGATGGCTTTTCAGAAGCGGAACGCGTGGAGGTGGCCGTGGATGATTCATATCACAGCACTGACAGCTTTTGACTCATCGCACGTCGGGCCGGGGTTAACTAGACCGTTCGTTTTGTCAGAAGATGGGGATCGATGTGGAGCGATTGGCCCTGATTTATACCAGTGCTGCAAATTGAAGAACATGACCATGTTGTAATACACTCGGGTGAGAATTAAAAATGTGACGCCAGCGTGGCTCTGCTACATCTGTCACAGAAAATGCTTTTCTTCTAAGAACATCTGTCTGACCTCAAAAGGAAAGAGTGAAGTAATAAAGCTTGACGAACGTCACCGAGGTTAGGCGTAAGCCAGACATCATATCTGATTATTAATTTCTCGCCCCGCCGAATTTTGTTGTAGCAATGTCGTCGTGTTCCCAGATCTCGGTAATGAAGTGGGCAGGGCTCTCTTAGAAAAAGGTGATGGCACATATAGTACTCCCATGCACCAATCAGGAGTGTTAAACTCTTAATAGATAATATAAGTTGTTTTGTTTTTTTTGTTGTTTTTTTTTTAACTTTGATGTTGCTTAGTCTTGAGTATTTTAATGTTTTAGGGAAATAGTTAAAGGTCCCATATTACGTTCATTTCAGCTCTATATTTTTATTCTGGGACTCCACTAGAGTAGCTTAGCATGATTCAAAAAGTCCTGATTTATCTTCTACTGGCCCTCAGTTCACCCCTCTGTCTGAAACAAGCCATTTTAGCGCCTGTCTCTTTAAGGCCCCCCTCCCTAAAAGCCCTCTTTGTTCTGATTGGCCAACTGCTAGAAGCCTACGGAGGGGCAGCACCCAGTGCTTCTGAACGCAGTCGGACCGCTAGCTTCACGGCTGACTGCGCTAACTAGCTAACGACAGCTAAAGATAGCAGTAGTTTGTGTGTTTTTAGCAACAAGTAAAGCCGTCTTGGCCATCAGGAAATGAAGAGCCGTCCAATAACTTAGACAGACTGAGCGGGTGGATGAGCATCCCTGTACTTGGTGGGTGGTGCTGTGATTGGAGTGGAGTAGATGACCTGCTGGGGGGCGTGGCTGACTGTGCCGACTGTATAGTTGTGATATCACAACCTTACGGCAGTCCCGATGGCTCGTTTTAAAAGGCCCAGTGTCTAAATACGGGGCTATGTTTCGATGCTTTCACAGTATTTATACAGCACCCAGACCTGCTTTATAATCAAACAACACATTATGTCATGTTATTACAGAGACCCAACAGTTCCCACCATGAGCAAGGACTATGGCGACAGTGGCGAGGAAAAACTTCCTTTTAAGAGGCAGAAACCTCGAGCAGAACCAGACTCTAGGTGGGGGGGTCATCTGCTTTGACCGGTTGAGTTTGAGAGAGAGAGGGAGAAAGAGAGAGGGGGAGAGACAGGCAGACAGGCAGAGATGTATGGCAGCACCAGCAGTAGAAATAGCAGCTATAGTTATAATAATACTGGAAATGTGACTGATAATAGTAGTTACAGCTGTAATACTAGCTGAGATTAATAATAGCAGCTTTAATAGTGACAGAACTACGACTAAACATAATAACTGTAGTGATGAGAGTCAGGCAGGCCCATGGCGGCAGCACCCAGGCGTACCAGGACCACGATCCACAGCAACCTGCGAGACGACAAAGCACAAAGAAACTCCGGGGAAGAAATAAAGTTAGTAACATGCATTAGAGGGACATGAATGTGTAAAGATGGAGAGGGAGAGGAGGAAAGCTCAGTGCATCATGGGAAGTCCCCCAGCAGTCTAGGCCTATAGCAGCATAACTAGGGGGCTGGTCCAGGCAGGACCTGAGCCAGCCCTTAACTATAAGCGTTATCAAAAAGCAAAGTTTTAAGCCTACTCTTAAAAGTAGAGAGTGTGTCTGCCTCCCGGACCCAAACTGGGAGCCGATTCCACAGGAGAGGAGCTTGATAGCTGAAGGCTCTGGCTCCTGTTCTGCTTTTGGAGACTCTAGGAACCACAAGCAACCCTGCACTCTGGGAGCGGAGTGCTCTAGTGGGGTAATAGGGTACTATGAGCTCTTTAAGATATGATGGTGCCTGACCAGTAAGAGCTTTGTAAGTCAGGAGAAGGATTTTAAACTCTATTCTAGATTTTACAGGGAGCCAGTGCAGAGAAGCTAATACAGGAGAAATATGATCTCTTTTCCTGGTTCCTGTCAGTACACGTGCTGCAGCATTCTGGATCAGCTGGAGAGTCCTCAGGGACTTATTGGGACAGCCTGATAATAAGGAATTGCAATAATCCAGCCTAGACGTGACAAATGCATGGACTAATTTTTCTGCATCTGTTTGAGACAGGATCTTCCTGATTTTTGCGATGTTACGGAGGTGAAAGAAGGCAGTCCTTGAAGTTTGTTTTACGTGGGAGTTAAAGGACATGTCCTGATCAAAGACAACTCCGAGATTCCTCACGGTGGCGCTGGAGGCCAGGGCAATGCCATCTAGGGTAACAATATCCTTAGATACTGTGTTTCTGAGGTGTTCAGGGCCGAGAACAATAACTTCTGTCTTGTCCGAGTTCAACATCAGATAATTGCAGGTCATCCAGGTCTTTATGTCCTTAAGGCATGCTTGGAGCTTGGCTAACTGATGAGGCTCTTCTGGCTTGATCGATAAATATAGCTGGGTATCATCCACATAGCAATGAAAATGTATGGAGTGTTTTCTAATAATATCCCCTAAAGGAAGCATATATAAGGTGAATAGTATTGGTCCAAGCACAGAACCTTGTGGAACTCCATGACAGACTTTGGCGTACATGGAGGATTCATCGTTAACATGTACAAACTGAGATCCACCTGATGAATACAACTTAAACCAGCTTAGTGCGGTTCCTTTGATGCCAATTAAATGTTCCAGTCTCTGTAATAGGATATGATGGTCAATGGTGTGGAATGCAGCACTAAGATCTGACAAAACAAGTATAGAGACAAGTCCCTTGTCTGATGCAGTTAGAAGGTCATTTGTAACTTTCACCAGTGCTATCTCTGTGCTATGATGAGCTCTGAAACCTGACTGAAAGTCCTCAAGCAACTTATTGTCATGTAGAAAGTCACACAGCTGGTTGGCGACTGCTTTCTCAAGGATCTTGGAGAGAAAGGGGAGGTTAGATATAGGTCTATAGTTGGCTAAAACCTCTGGATCAAGAGTGGGCTTTTTAAGAAGAGGTTTAATTACAGCAACTTTAAAGGACTGTGGTACGTAGCCTGTTAATAAAGACAGATTGATCATGTCTAGTAAAGAAGTGCTGACTAACGGTAAAACCTCTTTGAGCAGCCAGGTTGGGATGGGGTCTAAGAGACAAGTTGATGGCTTAGATGTAGAGATGGTTTTAGTAATTTGGTGAAGGTCAATGGGAGAAAAGCAATCTAAATATACATCAGGTTTTTACAGCTGTTTCTGAGATTCCTGTGTTTGAAGGTAAGATACCACCTGAAGACAGGAGGTGATCAATTCTGTCTCTGATAGTTAGAATTGTATCATTAAAGAAGCTCATGAAGTCATTACTGCTGAGGGTTATAGGAATACATGGCTCCATAGTGCTGTGACTCTCTGTCAGCCTGGCTACAGTGCTGAAGAGAAACCTGGGGTTGTTCTTGTTCTCTTCTATTAATGTTGAGTAATAGGCTGCTCTGGCTTTACAGAGGGCCTTCCTATAAGTTCTAAGACTATCTTGCCAAACATGGAGATCTCACTTTCTGCAATATCTAAGTTGTCATGGCCTTTAATATAAATTTCAACATCTTGCAACAATTTAACAGATAGACCACAGATTATGGAACAAAAATGACAGTGCAGCCTTTTAAAGACAATAACGAAATAAAACAACAATGCAAGTGACATATGACTGTGACTGAATAAGTAGGCCCTATATTAATGACTATTAAAGAACGGCAACCAGCTCTTAAAAAGACCAAACCGTCAATGTGTTAGTCCGTCTCTCAATCTTTTCTGACTTGCCTACCCCGCCTGTAGTACACAGCCCACAAGTCTGTTGGTTTCTGCTGACATAAATCTTTAAAAACTGCTCCCAAACATACAGTTTCACTTTCTAAATGAGTTTTCTTCCAAAGTTAACATTTTTATGGCAATGTTTAGGCACGCTCGGTTAAATATTTAAGGATAAAGCTGGTGTTTTTCTATATTTCTCGGTTGTCAACAATGCAAAAGTCTGCTTATCAAAACTTTCCGACTTTCCCCCTGCCCCGTCTGCGCCAGTCGCCCCCCCCCCCCCCCCCCCCCCAGCCTGTTGGTTTCCACTGAAGCCATGAAACTGAAGACTCAAAAATATAAAGTTTCATTTTCACATATAGTTTCAGTAATTTCCGAAAAAAAACAGCTGGCCACTTTAGTTTTTTTAATCAAATTTTAATCAAACAGGAGGAAATAGTGCTTTGGTTGGGGACTATTTTCAGTGATATATAAGATACATATACACACAATGCTTGTTAGTGGGACCCATTCATCGTTGGTTTAGTCTGCACGTGGGATTTGTTTACAAAAAGAAAAAGAAGAATATCACAGCCTATTACCTATTCTTTTAATAAAGGCTGCCCAAACTCTCACTTCCATTTTTGTGGTGACATTTTATTGCATATCCATCCTGAACCATATGTTGCCCAAGTCACACTGCGTGATGTGTTAAATGAATCTGAAAGTGGAGATGGAGTGGAAGACCAGGTGCTAAACGCTGCTGCTATTCCTGGTCTCTCGTCTCTGTCCCCCCCCCCCCCCCCGCAGAACTACAAGGACACCCTGCAGACTCAGGTACTGGAGTCGGCGGCAGAGGGACTGGGCTCAGTCAAGTTCGGGGCCAACCTGTCGGACGGGAAACTCGGCAACTTCCAGGAAGAACAGATGGGCCAGCTGTACGAACTCATGCTGGAGTCCACCAAACCCAAGAGACAGTTTGACATCCAGGAGGACAGCAAGTGAGGCGGCGGCGGCCCGCAGAAATCTGCTCGGGCAAAGGAAGAGGCAGCGATGAATTCAGGCCGCTAATATATTACCTCAGAGTGCTTCAGACGAAGAGTGGTGCTCAAAGGCCGAGTAGAGGCTTTTAAGAATATTTGACAATATTAAAGTGCTGTGCAATATCTCTGTGTTCCTGTGCTCGTCTCTTTTGCTGTGACAATAAAGAGAGGTTCCTCCTGCTCCTCCCCAGGAGCATTAAGGCGGCACTAATAATTGGTTTCCTTTTGTCAACTTCCTTTGCATGAATACAATTGCGAGGTCGCAGCCGGGTAGGAAAGGCACCGAGATGTGTCTCCTCGGGCAGATGCACCCGGAAGCCCACATCAGCCATGCCTCCTTTCAGCCTCGGCGGCAATGATCGGCGTTGTCAGGGGTGGGGGGGTGGGGGTGGGGGGTGAAGCCCTCCATTATTCATATGAAAATATGAACGCACAAAAGCCAGGGAGGGATGCTAGAGCTGCTATTAAAGTCAACTCGTGGTTGTTGATGCGCCGATTGCCTCCCACAGAGTTCAGACGGCACAGTGATTTCTCCGGGAATAAACAGTAATCGGGGCATCGCGCTGCACAAATGGAGCGACGGGCCGCCGAGGGTCCTTTGTCCTGCATCTGTTCCAAATATAGTACTGCTCCGAACCCCTGCCTCCCACTGACATCTCAGTTTCTGCTCTGATAGGTGTTGTTGTTGTTGTTGTCGTCCTTTGACGCTTCCTGGAGATGTAGTCATTGAGCCATCATTTTTCCACCTATTTTCAGACGTGCACCTAAATGTAAGTGCAATTTTACATGTTGGTCTCGTGTCCGAACGAGCGCCTGTGTCGCTTCTTTTTTTTTTTTTTTTTTACGTGTAAGTCACAAGTCTTCCTCGGTCAGATTTAGTACGATTTCCGTAGAACATGACCGCTAACACGTTTTAGAAACTTTAAGGTCAATCACGGCCGTCAGTCGTGACATGGCACCCAGTTTCTATAGCACCAAACTGATCAGAAAACAAACCCTTGAACAAACAGATAAGAACTTTTTAGTTTGGCCCATGCCCCATCGGCTCACATGGAGGGGGCGGGGCTTATGATGTCATGTAGTCCATCCTATGATGTAAACATATACACACATTTGTGTGCGTGTATGCATTGTAGCAAGGCGTCGGACACAAAATTTATTTTAAAATCCATCACTGATGCCCGTGTCGGGGGAACCTCTTGCTTCGTATTATTACTTTTCAACTCCCCTCTGGAGCGCCGAGTGTGGCGTGAGTATCGTGACTCTTTCCGTAACGGCCCAATCATGTTTCAATAAAGCCATAACAAACATTTATATGAGTGTCAGAAAGCCGTCAGAGAAGCCAGCGATGGCACACATTCTCCGTCCGAAAAAGCGCCTTTAAGGGCAGCAGGTGTCTCATCTCTCCCAGTGAGCACTGGATAGGAGAGACGGCAAGATGGCGGGGGGGGGGGGGGGGGGGCACGATTGAAGTGGTTTGAAAACGCAGTGAGGCAAATGTTTCTTGCCCACAAGCTGCGTTTTAAAAGAGGCCTTGCTAAAGTCCTACACCAGTCCTACAAAATTAAAAATCTGTATTTGTGATATACTGTATGTCATGGCATGATCTGTAAATTCCCTTCTGACAACCACAGAGTGCATCCAGTCCAATCTCTGCATTCAATCAGTGATGAATATCAGCCGGGCTGTAATTGATTGAGGGATAATAAGCAAGGCGGTGCTTTCACTAATTGTTTAACATGACCTCCATCACTTCCTCGTGGCACTTGGTAATTATCGGCACCATGTGTGGCTACTTACGGTGGAGCAGAGGGTGAAAAGGGGGCGCACTTGAATGATGATAAAAACTTACATATGATTCTCTATTGCGCACCGCACGGAGGAAAATTAGGGAACATTGCAGTGCATTCTGGGTAAGGTACGGACTTTCACCATTCAACGAACCGAAAAGGTGACTTTCATCTATTAATGCTGCAACTCCTGGTGGAGTGTTCGTTGTTGTTAACCGTTTTTCCCTTGGCCCTTGAGGAGTCAATCTTCAAGGAAAAGTCCGCCTGAGTAACGGGGCGGCTCTGGTGGCGGCGGCGGCAGCAGGGTGTCGCCTGGGGAAAGTCAATGAGGGCCTGTTAAAAGACCTGTGGATGGCTCTGAAAGTCTAATGGCTGTGCCTGAGGCCCCTAGAGGCTGCATTACGTCCATCAGTGCTAAAGAGCTGGAACGAAATGAACCACAAGGTTTCAGAATAGTACCTCTATGGGTGGGAATGTTGGTCAGTCCGTCCACCGCTTTTGGTCCAGACTGAAATATCATAGCTCGGTCCCCAGGGGATGAATCCTTGACGAGTTTGGTGATCCCGTGATTTATCATCTAGCTGCCATCTCACGATTGTGGGTTCGAGTGAAACCTTTTGATGAATTGTCCCGAAATTTGGTTCAGACATTCCTTCGTTCCCCACAGGACGAATTTTAATAACTCTGGCGACCCTGGTGACTTTTCATCCAGCTCCGTCATCAGGTCAAACTTTCAGTCTGCCCGATGCTTTTTCTTTATGGCTGCAAAACGAATGATATTCCCATCAGCCTCAGCTGTACCTTGTGTTCGGCGCTAATTATCCGACACTCTGAACCTAGATGGTGATGATGGTAAACGTCGTGTCTGCTAAACATCAGCATGTTAGCTGATACTGGTGTAAGCGTTTCGCTCAAAGCACCGCTGGCACAGCTCCGAGGTCAAGACCGTAATTTCAAGCTTAACGTATCGATGATCTTTGGTTTGGTACTACTCAGTGTTATAATGCTCTTTAAATAAACCTTGATTTGACCGGTAGCACAAGAGGAAAAGCTGTGGGAATGGTTAAAATCACAAGGGTTCCAAATGGAAACAAACAGTACAGGACATTCTAACCACGAGTAAATAAGGCAAGCCTTCTAAAGATTCCTTCTTGCATTTTTTTTTTTACTAAATTAAAAGCAACAGTCCACTTAAACACACAGACGTTTCGGGTCTGCTGAAGGCATCCTAGCAATGATCCCGTTGTAGTCCTACCGTCCTGATTGGACTCCTGTCAGTAACAATCTCTTGTGTATTTGTTAGCAATAGGAATGATGAAACGAGAGTCAAACAGCACTGCGCCGCTTTACCATTGCGCTCACATAACAAAGACGGACTCGCGACGGACAGTTGGACGGAAAAAAAGGATCAGAATTGATGTGGCAGAACGTCCCTGACGCGCCCCGGCGGTCTCTCCTGTGATTAAGAGGCGACAGCTGCCACAGCCAGTGATGATCCCACGGCGTCCACATGAGACAAAACATGCAGCTTAAGAAAGCAATGCCCGTAAATTAGACTGAGCAACGCACGAACGCGTCAATACACGGACAAAGCATATATCACCTGGCCAGGCACGACGGGCAAGTGCTTTTTCCGCTGGGACACGCTTGGGTTTTGTATTGTATATGTCAATTGACGTTATTGCTACCGTGCAACAGGGTTGTGTCTAGAAGTGAGCGTAAAAAACCCCCCCCCAAAATCTATACTCCACACCCGCTTCATTTGCAGCATTATGTGAGCTGAATTCACTTACAGGAATAATCCCCAAAGCGCTAACTTGCTAATCAATCGGAATCAATTTTGGAAATGCAGAGGTCTCGTTGACCTCAGTGGTGAGCAAACAGCGGAGGGGAACCTGGGTCGAGGTTTTTAACAAGAAGTCGACTGAGGGCAAACTCAGTCGGATGACTCAACACGCTGTAAAAGTAAGTGGTGCTTTAAAGTAGAAGGGCAGTTGGGGGATCCGGGTCCATTTTTCTTTTCGTAGCGATCAAACGGGGAGACGAATTCCTGAAAGATCCTAAAAAGGTCTTTAAACAATTTGATATCTTTGAGAAAATGCGGCAATGTGTCCTGGGGAGTTACGGGAACTCTTGAGACAACCATTGACGAACCGGCAAGGAATGAGAGACAGTCCTGCTTGGATATGGAAGTTATGGGAATTTCATAGAATTTGACGTAAGCGCTCCAGTGGGATCTTTGTAGATATCCTCATTGAAAAGATGGCTTCTGTTTTAACATCCTCAGTCTCAAAACTTTGATCTTCTTGTCCTGTGTGGAACGTTCCACCGTATCGTATGAGGCATGCAAACGTTGGGCCTAAAACCGAGAGTATTATATAGCCCTTTTAATGCAGAGATATAGGGGCAGGGTTATCTAAAGAGGGCCAGATCCGCTGCCGGGAGCGACCGATGAATCAATTATTATTGGCAAACACTGTGTGTTTATTAGTGTGAAATTAAGAGCGTCGGAGAACAAACACCGCTCGGGACAGTCAATAACGTGGCAGGACGAAGAGAAATGATTGGATTATGCGTAACGGCAATCAAAGGAGGTAGTATACAATGATAAAAAAAATGTTTTTCTTGTAATAAAACATTGCATTTGGGTTGTATTAGAGTGCTGAGGTAAAGGTTGTTTAAAGTGACTGAACAACGTCCATCACTATTCTCTGATGATAAAACATACTATTAATACCAACACACTGTACAGAATATTATATTAAAGCATCAAGCAGGGGTTTTTTTTTTTGTTTTTTTTTTTCTTAATCCAGAGCTATTCAGCCGTAAAAACATGTTGAAATGTCTCAACTCATTTCAAAATGCCCGGCCTCTTGTAGAATACATGGAGTATCACAGACGCGTCACGAAGGCCATCAGAAAACCTGGATAACGTGAGAACGAGATGAGAATGGAGAGGTGTCTCGTGTCCCGCGTCGTACACGTGATCGCATGATAAGATTCAAACGGAGATAAGTCAAGGACGAGGACGTTTGTCAGACAGTGGGCCTCATGCAAGGAGGCGATATATACATGAGGAACATGAATATCACATACTCAAAATGACGGGTTTTAGAGTAATTATAATGACTGGATTATTACATCCGTGGGCTAAAGAAACACTATTGGTCCATTGATCCCAGTTGAGGCTATACTTGGCTTTGGCCATTTTCACTTTCACGTCAAACCATTTCTTTCCTTTTCATTTCAGTCACCGTGCGTCCCTCTGCTGACTCTCGCTTGGTTTTTTTTGAAGCTCTCTGGAAAATCTCGCGTTAAGTTTATTTCCCTCCCATTTCAGCCAAAATTATCATTATGGCGCACTGATGAAGTATGCATAAGGTGATACTAATGGCATAAATAGGCAATAAGATATGCAATGCATTGATCTCAATGAACTTTAAACATCAGCCAGAATATACATTTCTGCCTTTATTCAAATTTCAAAATGACACTATCCGCAATATGTTAAATATAATATGTAAACGTAACATAACACATAAACCTGTAATATATGGAATGTAAAATGTGTTGAACCGTAGGGAACTTCCATTTCAACCCATTCGGTTATAACTCATCCACTGCACGCGCTCCAAACTCCATTCAAATTTCAACATATTTAGCAGCTGATGACACAGGCCTTCATAATTAGAACATGTGCCGGTACATCAGTGCTCATGATGCGTTCACAGCGATCGCACACATTGTCTTTGCTTTTCCAAAATGTATTCATGCAGCAGTGTCTGAAAGCCGAGGTGCGAGCAGAGAAGTTGAGAATTCTGTGGCGGCCTCCTCGCTCTCAGACCTGGGTTGAGTCGAGGCTCTTCGCGTCACTTTGGAAAGCCAACGCTGGACAAAGCGAGTGTTGTACCTGTCGTAATCTGGCCCATTTTTCTGCAGCACAGACGAATACTATTTGTGATGCACTCCATGTTGACTTGAAAGATCACAGGTCCGTATGGTCAGCAGTGACTCACTCTGCCTCCCTGTTCTGAAAAACAAAAACTATGTAGGCTCAACAGCTGTGCTGTGTGTGTGTGTGTGTGTGTGTGTGTGTGTGTGTTTCACCTCCCCCTCAATAACCCTACAACTCAGCCCACAGTCTTCACTAACACCAAGCACAGTACTGTACATTTTTTTGCCTTTATGCCGGCGTGTTTACTGTGTGGTGTTTGTTCTCCATTGCATCGTGACATGCATCAAAAATGAATGTTATCAGCCCGTTGGAACCTTTGTGCTGAGTATTTTCACTAATGACCTTGATCCTTACTGCGAAAATGAAAGGATTGCTGTATTTAAAATGCGGCGCGGGAGATGAGTTGTGGGTCATAGCGGTTATTAGGGCCACTGTCATGAAGAAGTTGGAAAAAGTCAAAGTGTCGGAAATGTCGGAAGAAAGTCCGGAGCGAGCGGCGGCTCTTGAGAAGACGGCACAAAGGAGCTTGTCATCGTTGCCGTGAGCCGGAAAATGAAGCCGGATCTCATGAGACGTCGGTAATGTTAGCAATCGATTTGTTTTCGTCGGCTGCATTGATTTTGCTCCGATTCGGCCACAAGATGGCGCCACAAATGTGTCAAGCAGGCGCGGGTGAAACCGCAGGCGACACAGACGACAGGCCTGGTGACTGAACGATGTCATTATTCTATAGCGGTGGTTCCCATGACGACCCCACCCACCCACATACAATTTGGCTACTTCTTTTGAAATATCTTTATGTATACTTCACTACATTCCTGGCATAAAAAGCAATAACAGCACAGCAGAACAATTAACTGTGCAATTCATCCGAATAGTGAGGTTTGTGTGAAACGAGCAATTCGTGCACAATTCTGAACAGACTGTTTCCTGCGGACATTGCAGTTTATGATGATTTCAGACAATTCTGTGTCTGTTATTTATCCCGATCATACACACGCTTTAATCGTCCAAGCAGCCTGGCCTTATAATAAATAAATAAATAAATAAAGGCATAAACTCACTTCTAAAATCGTCCTCTTCGCAGAAATTCATTAAATGCATGTATATCTTATTTTATACATATACAAATTCTTACACCCTTACAATCAATTTTTCTTCCTAATGACTACACAGTGTATAAAAGCAGATTCGTTCTGCTGCCTTCATCCAACTCGTGAAGAGATGAGGGCTGTACTCCACTACGAGGAAATGGTTCCATCCTGACCATAATTACTGATTAAAAATAGACTTAACACTCAGCTTCGGGGGGGGGAGCTGGATGGAACGGTGCGGTTCTACTTTGTAATGTTAACTTAAGTCGAGGTTGGTCAGCAAAGCACCTTTACTTTAATGCTGCTGCTGCTGCAAAAAAAAAACAAGCTGGCCTTGAATACAAACATTACAACGGATGCTAACATGAGTTTTGGAATTCGTCAACAATATAAGCCAAGGAAATTGCAAAAAAAACAATCCATGTCTTTGTATTCTTACATCAAATGTTTTCTTCCCGTAAAGCAAAATACGACGTGGGCTTACATAAGCTTGAACCGACCGATGACCCCGTGACTTTAGCGCCGCACAGCTAAACGTTCGTTCGCCAGCCGGCTAGCAACGGCGTGGCACGCCGGTTAAGACGCGCCCACTTTACAAAGCTCGAATCAGGTTCCTCCCAAACGTTATGCCCCGCCCGCATTTTTAAATTGTGACGTTGCTACTTTTACTCGCAGTGCAAGGGTCTGAATAACCCCTTTCGCCAGTTAGCAACGGTAGCTTGTCTGCTATCTTCGTGTGCCACTGAAAGGGCTAACAAATGAAACACAGCTAACAACACGAAACGACCCCTTCTGCTCTTACGCGCCTTGTTTAAGCGCTTTATTGACGTAACTAAATGGCATCTGCTGTGGAAAACGGTCTTTCAATCCAAGTTTTATCTTTTGACTCCACGTGAGGCGATTGCTGGGTGATTTCAGGCTAAGCTCCTCCGTGCCGTGTTGTCTGTCACATAATATTAAATCAGTGTCAGAGGTGATAAAAGGCCATTTTTGATGACGGCCATTCCTACTTTTTTTTTTTTTCTTTTCTTCTCTCTTTCAGTGTAGAGAACAGTTATGCTGGTTCTAAAATAAGGTACATTCTATCTGACTTTTGCCCCCAGCGGCTCCGCCATACGCTGGGGAATTCAGCCAAATCATCACGATCGCCGATCGCAGCTACTTCCGTAGACTGAACAGTGATGAAGCTGTCCTCTCCTCCTAACCTCTCCCCTCCTGAACGTTCCTCTCGGTCTTCATAAAAATGAATGGGGAGCTGGGGAGGGCATTAATTCAAAGTCAATTAGTCAGCAGGTTTTTTTGGTTTTTTTCTTCTACGGGACATAGTGGATGATGTCTGCAGCCTGCTTCGGAGGTATTTTTAGCATTTCATCATGCTGGATATCCGCATCTCATGATAGGCACATGGGGGGGGGGGGGATAAGAAACATCTCGCGTCCCGCATTAAAAGATTAAGCTTGGGTGCAGTCAAAGTTACATTTATCCTTTGACACTGCTTGCGGATGAACATTACAATGCTGCGCGAGGCAGTGTTTCTTTATTTCGCGGTAGAAAGCACTTTGCGCTCGGCCCTTAACCTTCTTTTGAAGTGGAGACGCCGCCGTTTGCCACCGAGCCTTCCGACAGCATCTGGCAAGAGAAGCAGCGGAGACTCTCAGAGCTCCCGTCTCCGGCTTTGACGTGTTCGGCGCCTCGAGGACTTCGATCATTTTTTATCACGGATGGCATCTGTTCAATGAAAAGAAAGATGTTTTCAAAGTGACATTTTTTTTATTATTTTGACGTGTTCGAAATGTGTCTCCGGCGTGTCCCTCCGAGCACACACACCGAGTAGCAGCCGTGGAAGCACCGGAGAGAGAGAGACGCTTGTATCCATAGGGTGCCCTGAACTATCCCTTCCCGATGTAAACTCATAAACATCATGCTCTCCTGCTTGTGCCTAACATCACTTCTAATATTCCATTTGTTGCGATGATGGATCGGCTTTGGCCTGTTCGTTTTTGCTCTGTCCGTCCAACACTTGGGGCTGTGTCGGCCACAGTTGGCATTACATTTGCTATCTATGGACACCCAGGAACCTCAGAAAAAGGAGTCCTATTGATTTTGTTGACCGCTCAACCTTTGCTCCATCACCCCACCAGACCAAAAACCTTAAAATCTTGT
This sequence comes from Enoplosus armatus, assembly GCF_043641665.1. Lineage (NCBI taxonomy): Eukaryota > Metazoa > Chordata > Actinopteri > Centrarchiformes > Enoplosidae > Enoplosus > Enoplosus armatus. The sequence continues at coordinate 1,912,193 of NC_092195.1, forward strand.
TTCCATTAAATGTGCTGTGGATGTTCATAATCCCCAGAGGATAAAGACTCATCTTCTTGGCGGCCCCCTCTTTTGGCCTGTAGTTTGAGGCTGGCAAACTCTCACTGTTAGTGGCCTGTAATACCAGTCAAGAGTCCTGGTCCTGGATGTGGGTGTGTTATGAATATTCTGCAGACGGTTGAGTAATATATCACCAGCTGTGACTAGCAGTCTTTTTTTTTTGCCATTATTTGGAGAACTTGAGTTGGTACAAATCAAACAGTCCCTATAATGTTATACTAATACGAAAATATACCATAAAGCCACTGTTGATCTACAATAGAAGGTATGTTATGGTATAAAAAAAAACCGAGAGACCTCTTTTGTCCATGCAAATAATGACGTAGAAGTAGTGTGAACCCACTTAAAGATGAGCTCCAAACTGTTTATTTTAACCATGAGCATCACAATCTTTTCCCAACCTTAAAGATCCCTCCAGCACATGTTTTAAGACATATAAAAAGATCTGCTTTGGATATAGTCATTTGTGGTGTTATACGGTGTTTCCGCAAAAAAAAAAGTTCGGTTCACTTGAAAAATCCAAATGAACACGCAAATATTGTTCATCTCATTGGATGAGCTCGTCCCTGTACTTGGTGGGTGGTGCTGTGATTGGAGCAGATGACCTTCTGGGGGGGGGGGGGGGCGGTGACTGTATAGTTGTCTTGTATAGTGACATCACAACCTTACGGAAGTCCCGACGGTTCGTTTAAAGGCACAGTGTCTGAATACGGGGCTGTGTTTCATTTCTCCGTGGACCGAGCGTTTTGATCCTTTCCCAGTATTTATACAGCACCCAGACCTGCTTTATAATCCGACAAGACGTGGAGGTCTCACTTTCTACAATATGGGACCTTTAAGGGTGTGGGTGTGATGTGCTCATATGAATATTCATATGGATGTTATAGGACTTACAGACCTTGATGTAATGATCTATTATCTTATGTTGAAATTTCCCATCAGTGTGCTGTGCTTGTCTTTTAACACAGTGGTTCTCAACCTGGGGGTCGCTAGATCATTTCCTGGGGTCCCCCAGACGGTTGTGGAGAAAAAAAACAAAAAAAAAGTCTAAATAAAATAACATATTTTAGACTGGGGAGAAGGTTTTTACATCAGTACACCTGTACACCCATCCGTACAATGGTGGAACGATGCTGTCCAAATAATAGACGGTTAATAATGCAACAGGGCTACTCATGGTGGGAAATTACATTTTCATGCAGCTTTGGATAATAGAGCCAATGTCCTGCTGCCCCAGCAACGCAGAAGCCTAATCATCTATGCCGAGGTTGACTTCACACGGGATTACATTTTACGCATTAGCCATTTTTCTTTCGCACATAATAAGATCATGTTGCTCCGTGCTCAGGCGAATGTGATCTCAACGCTGAGATGAGACTTTTCTGATTTGCATTAACAACGTGATCAGCAATGATGGAGGTCACAACCCTTTTTGTCCATTATCACCAGCCGTACCAGCACCCCTGAGTCAGCAGCCATTTTTTTTTTTTTTTCACCATCAGACCAGAGGCCTCAGTCAGATGTTTTCATTATTATCTCACTGGAGATTGGAGAAGACAACACTGGCAGGTTAGTAGCCCCCCCCCCCCTTGTTTCCTCAATCATAATGTGTTGCTTTTAAGTAGCTGGGGATATAATGGAAGCATACACTTTTCAAAACCGATGTCGCGAGAACCCTTGGATTCACGGGTGGCGCCGCGACGCTGCACTCTCGACTTTTCTCGAACGCAGCAGGGGAGGGTCAATCAGCGTGATAGTAATCAGGAGCCTAATGCGAAGAGGCAGCGGAGAGAATAGAGTCGGTCCTCTGAGTGACACCTTCGTGAAAAGGCATGACATTTCATCTGGGCATGTTTCCGCCAGCCTGCCACGGCTGCAGCAGCGGATGGGCGACGCCCGGCAGCGACACAGCCCAATACCAGTTCACATGCCCGCACCATTTTAAAAGCTTTCGGAGCCACACAATGATGTGACATAACGCGTTAGCTTTGGCTGTTTGGTTTTTTTTTTTTTGGTTTTTTTTGTCTCCTTCCACTTGGGATGACGGCTCTGGTTATTGTGTTATCACACATCTCTTACTCACTCACACCGTTGGTCAGAGCTCCGAATGAGCGCGGAGACTTTCAGAACAAATTATCACCGGAAGGATCTTCAAGAGATCATGTTGTCACACTGCAAACAAACAGGGAAAGGACATCTGAGGACAGGCCCGATGGCGAAGAAGGTAGCGCTTAGTAGTTTTGTGGATTAGTTCATTCATATTCTAGAGAGACAGACCATCAGGAGGACACACTAAAACCCACTATAAATGTCTTCTGGAGCCTCCCCTTGACTTCACCAAAGCCATCTTTGTGATATAACATTATTTTACGATAAATCACGGAAGAGAAATTGGGATTAGAAAAAAAGGTAAGACTGGCCCCAGTCCCTGAGCCCCTCTCGGGTTTGTCTGGGCTCACCCCGAGGTTGAGCAAGGTGAGGGGCTCAGACCTCCGGAAAGAGCTCGGAGTGGCACCTGTGCTCCTCTTCCGCGCTCAAAGGAACCCCCTTGAGGCAGGGGGAGGACGGGAGCTATTCCGGGCATGTGCAGCTGGGAGGAGACCCGGTGGGGGGGGGGGGGGGGGGGGGGGGGGGATTATATTTATCTCATTGATCTGGGAATACCTCAGGAAGAGTCGGGGCACCTGGCTGTAGAGAAGGATGCGGATGGATGCCAAAACGCAAAGTTTCACGAAAAGCATGTAACCTTTGCTAAATGGCGGCGGCCACTTTTGGCCACAAGTGACAATTACAGGATAATAGTAAACGCTAAAATGCACGAGTAGCTAACAGGCGCAGCCCTCACTGGTTCCTGAAATAGCTGACAGCCGATTGTCCGGCCTCAGTCCGCCTTATACAGAAGGCGAGGCCCACCCAAAGTGTTTTCAGTGCTGCACTCTTCATATCTATACAACCAATGTGTTCATGATTGAAACCATGACATTGAAATTATGACATCGTGAGCACAAAGAGCACCGACAGGAACAGTCTGGATTACATTTCACCGTGGCGGTGCCGTATATGATTACATGCGACAAATAAACTTGATCGATCCTTTACTTAAGTAAAAAAAATACCTCAATGTATAAATACTCCATTACAAGTAAAAGTCACACATTCAAACGCCTACTTATGTAAAAGTACAGAGGTATTAGCAACAAAATGTACTTAAAGTATAAAAAGTAAAAGTACTCGAGGTGAATTCGGGCTACTTCACATACAGTTAGCTCGTTTATTCCACTGGTTCCCAGTTTAGGGGTTGGTCACAAGGTAAGTCGAAGAGATGATTAGAAATGTATATTCATTTTTTGGACTTCTTTTTGTCAAACACTGGCTAATTTGACCTGTTTGGGTAGAGGGGAACTCCAGCTGTCAGAGGAATGGGTAAAAAGTACAACATCTCCCTCTGGAGTGCGTCGGAGTCGAAGTATAAAGTAGCCTAAAGTGGAAATACTACAAGTACAAGTACCTCGGAATCCTGCTGGAGTACGGTTCCTCTCGAGTAAATGCTTGTGGTTCAAAGAGTTCTAGCTCTATTAATTGAAGAGTTGCATTTAAACTAGAAAAATCAATATTACAAAATCAATATTATATATAAGTATTTGTCTCCATGTGACCCCCCCCCCCCCCCCCTTGCATGACATACAAGGCTGAGTAAGGTTTGGCGCTCAGAGCTGTGAGATTCCCGGATCTCTTTTTTTCTGTCACTTCTTATTTATTTGCAAGGGCAAAAGGAGAAGAAGCTATCTCTGATTTGTCACAGTTTGCTTGCGGCAACACGTTCAGGTTCCCTGTGACAGATTCCAGCCCTCCAAAGAAGCTGCTTACCTTCTGACGACAGTTATTCCTTTGTCGGCTTGCGTCCTTGGCGTTTCGCAGCGAGCACACCACCTCAGCAGGAAACCGTGGGTCATTCGAGTGGTTGATCCACACACTTCACTGTAGGGAAGAGTTCCAGACAGAATGCATATATTGTATATATATATATATATATATATATGTATTTGGAAAGCAAAGTTTAGCCATGCTCGCCATATTTTCTTTATTTCCATACTTCTTTCTCATAGATTCATTCAGTTTATATCGACGTCTCTTCTTTCAAAGTATCAACAGGTGTAACGCGCCGATTAGTGACACACATTAAAACGTACATTTGTTTTATTCAAGAGAACAGCCGACGATATTTCCCAATGTTTCCTTCTCACATAAAAGACGAGCGATGTTCACAGCTTGGGCTTTCATCTCTCTCTGCGTGACAGAGGGTTTGTTTCAGTCTTACTCTTTTTTTCTTTCTTTTTTTCTAAACGTTCACTATTTTCCTGGTGATGGCTCTGTGCCTCGATATCACAGCATGGGAAATTAAAAAAGAAGCGCACTGTGCATGTTTCCCACATTGCATTCATTATAATGAAACAATATATATATATATATATATAACATCAAAAGTAGAGAATGTATATTATTTTCACTCCACCTGGACATTCTGTTCCATAGCATCTCTCTGTTCCGAGAAAAGCTACATCTCAGGGCTTTAGGTTCCGGTCCCCTCGTCTGGAAGTCAACAGGTTTTTGGTCGGATGCCTGAAATAAGGTCAGTGGTTACACACAAGCTTAAGAGATTTCATTGTTTTGTTCTACGACATAAAATACGTCAGTAGATACCCCCCCCCCCCCCCCCCCACTCGTGAAGCTTTTACGTGTCGGTTGCTAACAAGCATCTACTCACCAGTCTGCCTTCACAGCCTCGTTGTGTTTATACTCTATATCTATCTGTCTGTATATCTATATCTATCTATATTCTCTTCAAAGTGAAGCTTAGTGGAAGCTTGAAGTCTCATATTAGTAGGCACGTACCCGAATCTGAATACGTTATTCGGGAACGCACAAGTGATGTGATGGAAACAGATGTTTCTTCTACCCAAAGTTACTCGGTATTATTCGTGGAAAAAAAAGAGAGAGAGAAAGCAAGAAAGAGATGAAAAGTACAGTATGAGGATGTGGAAAATATATTTCATAATTAATTATATGGTAATATTAAAGCAATTTGATGCTCTGAAGGCACGACAATTGTATTGCCAATCAATATTAAGTCAGAAAATACAACGTTCGCCTGATTTCACATGACTTCCTGTGTAAGCCACGCCCACTTCTGGTGCTCTATTCGAATAAAGAGACAGATCATGGCGTCTCTGTTACACCTCTACATGTTAGCTTCAACTGCACTTCCACATATGAGGCCTGTGGATTTTCACTTACATTGGAACTGCCCTTGGAAGGGATTTCTGGATGGCCATTATGAACAGGAGGAATGATAACAAGACCAAAAACTGTTTCAATGTGAATATTGTTTTAAGACAGACTTGGAAAAAAACCAACCTGTCCTTTAAAGTCAACCGGAGACAACATTTTTACCCAACTCATGGGGTTGATGTTAATTAGGATGAACAAGTGACCTTCCGACCTATGCCACCTCCAGGACAAATGTTCAGTTTTTATTCAAGAAATATGTAGATCCAATGGGCAGATAGCCATTAGAGTCCATATGATTGTCCTCACAAGAAAAATAATGTTTGTCATTTGTTCAGATTCCTAGAACAAAATATGTCTGACCGGACAGGGACCTCTAGTGATGTGTAAATCATGACTGTTTGTCAAGTTGTCAGTTTCTTGTAACCTTGACCGCAATCTCTCCCTAACTCCAACCTACAAGTTTTTAGCCATGCTAACAATGTGGCTCCCTCTCCGCAGTCTCATCAGTTGACTGCCATAAAATTCTGGAAGACATTCACGATCCCCAGAGGATGAATCCTAATGTTTTACTTTGGTTCGTGACCACATGCCTGCAAAACTAATGACATTCCCATCAGCCTCAGCCGTACTTTGTAATTAGCCAATGTTAGCGCGCTGATCTTAAATCGTGAACTTGGTATACATTAAACCTGCTAAACACCAGCGCGTTAGCATTGTCACTGTCTAAGTGTAGCCTCACAGAGCCGCTAGCATGGCAAAGGAAACTGCACATTTTGCCATTTAGTTTGGAGGACTTGTTCGCAGATTCATGCTCCCCGGGAAAATACATCCTTTCTACATTTGATGCGACATGTCTTTTCCTCCAGCACCACCTTCAGGCCACAATGTCAACGTCTCTAATGGGTAGATTGTCATGTAATTTGCTAAGCACATTCGGGCTCCCCAGAGTGTGAACCCTTTAGATTTTTATGACCCCCCCCCTGACCTTTCCTCTAGTGTAACCCTCAGGACAAACTTTTCACTTTTAGCTCCACTACTCGTAGGGCTCTGTGAATGGAGAAATGTTCCATATTTTCCAGATATCATCCAACACTTTTGCACTTCACTTGACCTTTAGTCCCGATTTTGTTATGCACTTACTGCTGATATAACTGGAAATTAAATGGGTATAAAACATTGCAATGTAAAAAAAAAAAAAAAAATGAGTCCCCTCATTAATGGACAATGACAGAGCTTTGAAGACTAATTGTGCCACCTAATGTAGACTGAAGCCGGGTCAAAGGTCAGGTCTCAGTAGGACCTGAGCCCATCAAAGAGGCTCGCCCTGGTATCTGAGCAGCCCCTGAAAAGCCATGGAGACTAATTAACACCAGGCAGCTTTCTGATCCCTCTATAATTTGACAAATGCCAGGGGAGTAACCCATTCACGAGCGCTTGACACCTGATGTCCCTCCTGTCCCAGAAAAAAAAAAAAAAAAAAATGGGTGAATATATGTGCAGAATCGTGTGATAACTGATTGCTGAAGAAAGCAGTTAGTAATACTGTCGGGGGGAAAAACTTACATAAGCAGTCCCAATCACATAAACAGACATAGGACATGTCCATCATCCTACTGTCATCATTCACATGCTCAGAATAAACTCTAAATTGGCGTCCAGAAATAAACATTTCATCTGCAGAGTGAGCTGATTATCATCAGTGAAGGGATGGCGTTTCTTTCAATCTATCTGACTTATGATGAGCTCTGAGAACAGGGGGGGGGGGGGTTTACAGGCTCCAGACACAAGCAGCGCCCACCCATCGTCGCCATAAAAAAAAAAAAAAACACTGGCTGGCAAAAGCATCCTTGATAGCTTTCAGTCAAGTTGACAGGCAGCATGTCAAACAGCAGCTTGTCACTCTACGAGGCCACACAAAGCTCCATTGAGATTGGGAAGGGGGGGGGGGGGGGGCTTGATTGGAAAATGAAACCTGAGCGGATGAATAATGTGACGAGAGAACAAACTGGGACCGTCGGCTGTTTCTGAGGAGCACAGTGCCGGCTGTCAGCAAAGAGGAGGTTAGAACTCCCCCACCAAGTGCCGCCATAACCGCCGGTGAATGCGGCAACTAGCGTCATTTCTAATTCACATTTGTTGATTTAAAAAAAAAAACAACCAATATTTGATGTGACATTCTAAAATGAAAAACAAAGACTTTGAAACGTTCATTACAGACACTTAAAGCAAGGCCTGTGCAGCCAGTCTTGGCCCCTTCATGCCAGCACTCATGGGGAGCAGGCTAGTTGCAGAAATCCCTCAGACCCAGACAAGTACTCCCTCTAATAACTAAGGAATGAAAGCATTTCAAAGTCTGATATTTAGAATTATCTACGGTGGAGGGAATGCAGCCGCCTTCTTTTTCTATGTTCGATTTGGAGTAAAAGCTAACACAGTATTCAAAGCAGCGTCTCCTTATTGATCCCGTGTGTGTTCCATATTTCAACAGAGTCAACACATTCAGACCTGTGACAGCAAAGGAGACCTCCGTGCCAACACGATGATAATTGCTCAACTCCCACAGGCGCTGGCGGGTTCACACAGTGGATTAGCACAAGAAGAGGGATGAGATCAATGGAAAGGTCAGCTTCGACCCCTCTATTCCACAAGGAACCAACAGAGGCTTGATGTGGAGATAAAAAAAGAGCGGCTCTCACACGAAGACCTGTTAATCTGAATCTTTAATCGTCAGTGATACGCGTCGGAGTGGAGCTTAGAGATTATCAGGGAGGCCTGCACTGGGTGCGATTGTCAGACGGTCTGTTCTGGAACACTTCAAAAGTTGTAGGACACGGCCCCGCCAACGTCGGAGAGTTTCCCGAGCTCAATCACAGAGACTGTCTTCCTGACAGTAAAGTGCCACACTTTGGCGAAAAAACGGGCAACTAAAAAAGCAATGCAGGGGCAGGAAGTTTGGTCCTCGCCTGCTGTGGACACATGTCTCTGGAGGAGAGGATCAAAATTCCCGAGCGTGGGTGCCTACCGACGTATTTTATGTCGTGGAACACAACGTTAAAATCTCTTGTGTTAACCACAGACCTTATTTCAGGCATCCAACTAAAAACCCATCCAAAAAACCCGCTGACTTCCAGACGAGGGAACCGGAAGTGAAAAAACGCTGACTCATTTCCGGGTTTTAGGGACTCATTCCTGCAACCAACAAGCAAAAACAGCTGAGGCAGAGGTTTATGGATGGGTGGGTGCACCTTTCACACCTACCACGTCACAGAGGGCCTGGCCTGATGCTGCATACTGACTCAGTGGTGAGAAAGGCAAGGCAGTGACCGTTGCATCTCAGACGCTTGACGGAAATTCCGGGTATCTCATCAAATACTGAGGAACTTCTCCCCCTCCACCATTGAGAGTGTCCTGACGGGGGAACACCGCTGCCTGGGACCGCGAGGCCCGGTTCCTTCAGCTGAACGTACATTAGGCGGTGCTCTACCCTGCCTAAAGGATATTTACACCAGACGCTGCTCCCGACCACCCGGATAACGGGCCTTTTCTCCCTGCTGCGGTCGGGAAGAAGGTACCGGATACACCAGGCCAGCACTGAGAGGCTCAGGAAGAGCCTCTACCCTCAGGCCACAAGGATCCTAAATGAAGTCCAATTGAAGTGCTAGCAAACATAGCCCAGGCTATCAGTGAACTATGATTATTAACAGTGAAGCCTGAGCTAATTTGTCAGAAACGAATGGCGTACCTCGTCAAGAACGAAGCGTTCCCAAGTCGAGTTTACCTGCATGTTATGGTATTGTGATTGGGGTCAATCCTCGTAAAGGTGTAGGTTAAACCCTTTCCTCAACTCTCAAGCTTTTCGACCTTTGCGCCTGGTTGGTGCAAAGTTAGTGCCGTCTTTTGTAGCAGGTTCCATTGACGACAACGATGACGACGACGTAACAGTCAAGAAAGTACACACAGCATGTAATGTTACTGATACATTATGTCGTTCTTCCGTTTGAGCATCAGATTAAAGACACCTGCCACTGATGATGCAGAATGATTATGATAAGTATGTATCTCAATTTACTGCTCACAAGCTATTCAGTGTCTATTACACAGAGAGTATGTAGTGAATGAGGGAGTGATTTTGGACACAACCTTGTTTTAAGGAAACGTGAACAAAAAGTCCGTGAAATTCTCCGAAAATTTTAATATGAACCTCTACATTCTGACTCTGTGAGGCAGCCGAGGAAGATAATGTGATATGACACAGATATGAATAGTTTTTTTGCCGCCGTTTCCAAAATTAAGAATCTTCTAATTGCAACATATTCTAGCATGCAGTAACATAGGAGACAGTTGACAGTTTTTGCAGATACATTCAATCTCCACAGCCTGTTTGAAAGAGCCCTTGATATAATAGTACTCGACTTGGAGGACTGCTCTTCCCATTTCCACTTGCAGTAGATGTAGGCCATTCTCTTGCACGTGGGCATCTTTTTTTGTGCCATAACCAGACTTGCATTTAATTCTGCGTTCTGCAACTGAGAATCGAGAGACTGAGACGCAAAAGTGAGCCTTTGGAAGCCAGTTTGAGCAGATCTGGACCCTGCTATTCTGGGCGAACCGTCAAGTATACCCACTGTGCGATGGATGGGGAGTATTTCCAGCATCGAAGCAGGGGATCAGGGTACAACCAGTGTGGTGCTCACAGCGTCTTCCACTGGCTCACTTCATTTCTTTCTTTCTCAGCATTTGCCCACTCGTAGCCACGTAGCTGTAATTATACTCTCACCCTCTCAGTGTGATACGATGTGACTAAACAACAGAGTGAGCATCCTGTGCCTCAAGGAGTCTTGAGATTCCCTTAGAGCTATATATATATTCTCTGCAGATCCTTTCAAGATCTTTCAGGTTGGACAGCCGTCATCAGGTCTCTGCACTAGTAATGGGAAGACCAGTTCTTTGAAGTAACCCGGTTGGTGTCGCTCACCCGCCACTAGCGAACCGACTCCTTAACAACTCCTTTGGTTCTTTATCTAATTTTCGAATTCAGTGCTGAGTCGCGTTGCGGAGGCGAAAGAAATTTGGTAATTTTACGCTTCCCAGGATTTTCATGGTGGAGAGAGTGGCCTTCTACAGGTAAGTTACTGGAAATTGGATTGAAATGTTATCGCTGTGAAATTAGCGAGGAAAAGTTGTATAATAATAGTTCTTTTTTTTCAAGGGTTTCGAATACCTGAGGACAAACAAAGTAGCTGTCGGGGTGCATGGAAAAAATCGTGTTTTGTTTCTATCACCATTAAACAGATCTTGAAATTAACTTTAGTTAGCATTTAGATAGGTAGTAGTCCATTCTGGTTAATATTTCCTACCTGGACGGATAAGCTAACCTATTTTTTAAAACATTTATATTCTATTCTGTTAGGTATTTCCTACCTGACGTAATGTGTTAAGCTATTTTTAAACACATTTATGGTCCATACTGATATATATTTACTACCTGACGTAATGTGCTAACCTATGTTTGAACACATTTATGCTCCATACTGGTATATATTTCTTACCTGACATTATGTGTTAAGCTATTTTTAAACACATTTATGGTCCATACTGATATATATTTACTACCTGACGTAATGTGCTAACCTATGTTTGAACAGATTTATAGTCCATATTGATGTATATTTCCGACCTGACATGTGCTAACCTATGTTTAAACACAATTATAGTCCATACTGATATATATTTCCGACCTGACATAATGTGCAAACCTATGTTTAAACACATTTATACTCCATACTGATACATATTTCCTACCTGATGTAATGTGTTAATCTAAATTTAAACACATTTCTGGTCCATACTGATATATATTTGCTTCCTGACATAATGTGTTAACATATGTTGAAGCACATTTATAGTCCATAATGATTTATATTTTCCTACCTGACGTAATGTGCTAACCTATGTTCAAACACATTTATGCTCCATACTGATATATATTTACTACCTAATATAATGTGCTAAACTATGCTTAAACAATATTTTAGTCAATACTGATGTATATTTCCTACCTAACATAATACGCTAACCTATGTTAATAAATATTGTGTTTGCTATTTAGCTAACTACTTTATGTGTTAATGTTATCTAAGTTTAGCTATTAGCTATTTGTACAACGTCATTATGCCTAATTATTTTTGTTTGTACAGTGCTAACATTAGCAGGACCAGAAATTTTTGGTCTGCAGTGAGTTTGCCAGACCAGGGCAGCTGTGAGTTTCCTATCACTGAATTATCAACATGTTTAATTTGATATCAGCACCATAACGTTTTGATCACAGACGCCTCCATAGACAGGATGGAAATGCCATTTGATATAAACACATATGCAATTAATATGAAATTAGTGATGGGGACAATTTTAGGTAGTCGGTAAAAGTGGTAGGGACATATCCCCCACCGCCCCTACCATAAATGACGCCCAACGGTTATAATTGGACTCGGCTGTATTGGATCAAAGCCCAGGTATAAAGAAGCACTTAGTGATCTTTGACCTTTTGCGACATCATCAACGGGTTTAGGAGACCCATAGTGCCACAAGAGGAGCTAGCTAAATAATCAGATCCAACGGAAAAGTCTAGTGAACAGGACATTTCTCACCATGCTAATCAGTGCAATACTAATACTGCTTCCTTGTTTTGGAGCAGAAGTAAAAGTTTATGAAACTTTATGAAACCCAAAAACTTGGGTAGGACAGGAGGAAACCACCCTACAGTTAGCCAGGTTGCGTTAGCCGTCGGTGAATAGGCTAAGCTAGTAAGGCTAAGCTTGGCTAGGCTCGTATCTAAGCTAACATGGGAAGCCCACACCCAAACCAGGCGCACCAGGACCGCGATCCACAGGAACCTGCGAGAGGACAAAGCACAAGGAGACTCCGGGGAGGATATAAAGTTAGCAACATGCATTGGTTGGACATGAATGTGTAAAGATGGAGAGGGGGAGGAGGAAAGCTCAGTGCATCATGGGAAGTCCCCCAGCAGTCTAGGCCTATAGCAGCAGGTCCAAGGAAGGCCTGAGCCAGCCCTAACTATAAGCATTATCAAAAAGCAAAGTTTTAAGCCTACTTATACAACTACTGGGAGCTGATTCCACAGGAGAGGAGCTTGATAGCTGAAGGCTCTGGGCTCCTGTTCAGCTTTTGGAGATTCTAGGAACCACAAGCAACCCTGCATTCTGGGAGCGCAGCTCTCTAGTCGGGTAATAGGGTACTATGAGCTTAAACAGAAAGTCGAGGAGGAGAAATTAGTGTTTTCTAACCTTAACTATCTTAACAGAAAACACAAGTACTCAAGAACATGCTTACTGTGGCTTCATCAGCTTTGTTGCCAGTCCTTGACCTTATGTCGAGTGTGCCCTTTCACTCTCCACCACTCTCTAAACTTGCTACTTGCAGCTAAATACTTGCTGCTGAAAAGGTTTAAAGCTTTCAAGGACAATTAGCAAAGACATTAGTTGTCAAAGTGTCCCTTTTTTTCACCCTCTGAATATATTCTCAGTGGATTACTGTCATACCTCGAAATGCTAACTTTAATGACGCGTTGGTTCTGTCAAGCTTGAAAATTGTACAGCTTGATAACTACCTCCTACCTTAAATGTTTTTTGGGGGGGGGGGGGGGTTCAAATTGAGCATATCAGTTGTTAAGCAAAAAAAAAATGTAAAAGGACAAAGCGTGAGATTTTTAATCACGTCTTCAGTTTTAAACTCTTTGGGGAATGAAAGAAGCTCAAGGACTCCTCTTCTTTGATTTTGGATAAGTGCACCATGAATTAAAACTGAACTACGATGTAACGGGTACACTCTGTCCTCACATAGAAAAGCAACTTCTACCTTGTAGTGAACATACTAGTCTGTTAGATTCTTCTTGTTTAATTTCAGAGAAAAACTGTTACATGAAGTGCCTGCTGACCCCCTTTTTTTTTTTTTTTTTTTCCTGCAGTGTGAAACAATTGACGGTTGGTAAAGTGACTGCTAACAATAAAGTTACCAATCCTAGCGCCAGACAGAACGTTGAAATTGGACAATTCTGTGAAGCCCCAGATTACATTCGACGTCAATGGTTTTTTTTTAGGCATTTCATGCGGTTATAGAGCGCTGCAGGAGTGAGTCCTAAAACCTGGACGTGACTGAGCATTTTTACACTTCCTGTTCCCTCCTCTTGAAGTCAATGGTTTCTTCGAATGGGTTTTTGGTTGGATGCCTGAAATAAGGTAAGAGAGTTCAACGTTTTGTTCTACGACCCCCCCCCCCCCACTCGTGAATTTTGAAGCTTTTACGTGTCTTAAAAAAGGCGGTTGCTAACAAGCGGCTAAATGAGACTACAGAGGTCGTCGCGGACATTAAACGTCCTCATGCCGAAACACGGAAGGTCATCTTCTCACTAGTGCCGCCTTCGCAGCCTCGTTGTGTTTATACTCTATATCTAACTATATATCTCAGCTGGCTTTTAGTCGAGGGAACCAGGGCGACGCTAACTTCTGTGTTTGCCTACAAAAATACGTCCTCCCTGCAACAGTCTACTACCAAGTTCACAGTAGGGAGACGGTCCCCCGGCCTTGACCCGGGGATGCTGGCCACCACCACCACCTCAACCCTTTTTTTAAATTATTATTATTATTATTTCTAAATATCTGCATATGGCAACTACAGTGTAGTTAAAGCTGCATTCATTGGGGGGGGTTTTTTGGGTCCGGGACAGGACGCCGCCACGTCTAGTCTCCTGCAATATAAGTCCACCAACCACCTCTACTTCCACACTCTTACTTCCTAGCTTACTATACATACAGCCACTGAACACTGGCACTGGATGTATATCGAGCGGTGCAGAATTGTCTAATATGGGCGGAATTCCTACAAGAAATTGATGATGGTTGATGAGAGCGTAGTTTCCAGGGCGGAAAAAAACAAGGTCAGCGCTAGCAATTTCCTTTGGGAGCATGTGGGCTGCAGAAAAGGCCCGTTTTACCGCACACATTTAGACTTTCCTCCCTGTCACGTGTCAAAAACGTCTTCTGTGAAAAGGTCCGATATAACTGGACTTCAGCGACAGATGCTTTGCTAATCACTACCAAAAATGTCACCTTGTTTTTACCCCTGTAAAGCAGTGGGGAGATGGTCTACCAAATGTTACTCAAACGCATAGACCTTTTGTCTTCCAAAAAAAAAAACAACCAAAAAAAAAAAAGGGGGGGGTTTAAAGGGACGTCACCGGCACGTATCTGAGCCAGCAGCAGAACTAACCTTTTCGATTTTCTAACATGGTCTACCAAATGTTACTCAAACGCCTCAATTTTCATTGGCAATGACCCCCCCCCCCCCACACACACACACACACACACACACACACCGATCCTCACACTAGTGGGCGATTGATGACACAGTGGCATAGAAATTGCATGCAGAATGGAAAAAATTTCTCATCTTCATTAAGGTCTAGTAGTTTTTTTTCTTACACCATTTCAACAGCTCCGTATTGTCAGCGCCGAGGGTGTGCGCCTCCTTCCATCCGCGTGACCTTGAAGCGTGCTCCACTTCCACACTTCCAATGTCCACCCTACACACTCGCTGAATGAAAAATAAATAAATAAAAAGAAATCCTTCCACGCGGGCTACAGAACACAGGCCGCGCAGCCTTGATTCTTTGCAAATGGAAAAGGGTCGTCGTATCAGGGACAAAAAAAAAAGTTCATTCAGCCAGAGGCGCTTCTCAGGGTCGGCCGTATGTTTTCAAACAGAAATAAATGAAATTCCGTCGAGGGCGTAGGCAGGAGTACGCTTTAGTAATGCAGCAAAACACACTTAGTAAAAAGTTAAAACTGACCTGCCGTGGCATGCAAAATAGTCTGGCTCATGGCCAAACACGCACTGCAACAACATGTTTTTCATGCGCTGGAAAGAATCAGAAAAGGAATTTAAAATACTTGGAGATCGCCACCACGCAGAAAGGGGGCTCGTGGGGCTGATCGGGCCGCAGAGACCAGCGTCTTTTGCTCCTTTCGAAATCAGCGCGATTGACGTGCTCCCTGGCCACGTTTGATAATTCTATTCTCTGGTGTGGAGAGAACCGTGTACTTTTCCCCTGCCAATTAGAAATGACATCCACTTTTCACGGCCGCAGAGCCGCAATTGGAATTCTTCTTTCCATTAATCGTGACCGCGCTCGTTCCCTGACTTTACCCAAGTGGGTCCTCTGTGGATTGTGAACTCAGAGATCAAACCAAAAGTTGTTCTTTGCGTCGGAAAACTATTCACACTAGTCACTTGGGCAGCCAAATTCAAGTTACGGACGAAAAAAAAAAAACCACATGCCAGCGCACAGAAGAGGCGCCTTTAGCTGAAGAAAACCGTGACGTGTGGTTGAAAGCTGCGGACCTTTCGAGCTTCGTTTACTTTGTTCCTAAAGGTGAAGAAAGAAACCGCCATGACTCATTTTCACACCAGGTCGACAAGCCATAATTCCGTTTTAAGGGTCAGTTCGCCCAAATCTCAAAGGCAACGTGGTTCGAGTGATAGCTTAGCCGCGTGGCTATCAGTTTTATTTTCTTATGACTGGTTGTGATATAGGTGATCGGCTCACCTTTAAGTATAACGTTTTCAATTTGCCTACGCTTAAAAGCATATAAAAGTGTTTACGTTAGGTTAAATTACATGAGCCCACAGTGGTTTTTGGAAGGAAAGCGAGCTCATCGCAGCAGAAAAACAGCAAGTGGGTTCAAACGTTTCATACTTTGCTCAGTTTTAACAAGAATTCGCCAAAACAGCAGGTTCGTTCATGCAGCCAAAAGTGACTCCATTGACGTTGAAACAGTCAGTCACATGTACTGACTTTTTTTTTTTTTTGCGTCATTCTTTTCATTAAATAATTTAGCCAATTTAAAAATTTCCGGGAAAATTCGAAAAAGTTAGTTCTGCTGCTGGCTCAGATACGTGCCGGTGACGTCCCTTTAAACCCCCCCCCCCCCCCCCCCCCCCCCCTCTTTTTTTTTTTTTTGGTTGTTTTTTTTTTTGAAGACAAAAGGGCCGAAAATAGCAGGGGACTCTTTATGTTTTCTTTTCACGGTAATTATCCCGTTGTGGAGAGAGCGTGGCTCTTAACAGCTCTTTTACTGTCAGCACACAATGTACCACTCCATAAGGGCTGTAATTGCAATGAACGTGGCGGAGCTCAGCGGCAGAAATGACAGTATCTGTGCTCCGAATGTCGCCGCCAAGACGAGGGCACAATGGTGCAAACGATCTGGTTGTTGTTCGTCACAATCGCGGAAAAGGTGCGCGTTTTGTCCTTAGAAATGGCCTCATATTTTCATGTGATGCGACAGAAAAAGCCCGGAGTAAATATTTGCATGCAATAAGCCTCTCGGTGTGTGATTTGAAGGAATGGATAAAAGCGGCTCCTTTTTGTCAGAAATTACGACGGAGACTGAGGGGCACTTCAGAGGCCGGTGAGTCATTTGGCTTGTGTGCAGAGGGACGAGGAAGCACAGCGTGCATTAAAGTAACCAATATTCAGGCTCGCTCGGCCCAAATGGCCGAGATTATGGGATCCCGCAAGGCAGTCGTGATTAACGCGGCCGGCGTTCATTTCTGATATGGTGGGGGGGGGGGTTTAAATGTACAATGTTTTCAACAAAAAAAAAAAGGTAAGAGGGACCTGAGTTAATGGAAAATGGGCCACAAACTGGATTAGAGGTGGTAGAGGCTTATTGGCTATGTGACTAACTCGCTGTGCCTGAGATCTGAGGGGCGAAATGTATTATATACAAGATACAGCAGTTCAGTGGAGGTATCGTCCCCGCTGTAGGACAGTGGTCCCCCTAACTGGTCTCAGGGTTCATGTTTCTCCTTAGTCATGGAGTCACTGTCCACATATAGGCCGACTACACCACCCATTCCGTTTTATTTCCACGTTCTGGCCTCCAAAACAGTTTTTTACAGCATAACAGTGTTTAGTGGAAGACAATAAAACCAAGTATTATATATCCCGTGTCGTACTTGAGTTTAGCTGGCTTCACCTTCGCCTTGCACGGACATGCCCCTTGACTACCTTGTACTGTGAACTCTGCAGCAGGATGCACGGTTGCTTCTCTTCAAATTAACGTTGTTCCAGAACGGGTGCCACTTTGGGCCCGAGACCCACCAGTTGGGAAACATCGCTATAGATTGGGAGAAAAGCGTCGCTTTCATGAACCGGCTGTGATTGAAATGGCTGTTCGCGTTGAATCAATCACTATTAGGGCATGATTACCAAGCAGACAAAGAGGACAACAGTCTCAGGGCCCCGGGTTCTGAGTCATTTTGGGGTCATTTGATTACTAAGACTAAGGGGGGAAAAAAAAAAAAGTCTGAAGAGATCAAAACTCCAGCGAGACTTGTAGTGTATAGAACAGCTTTATTGTTAGACCGATGCGTTTCGGTAACAATAAACATGCACCACTAGACATAAAAGCACATTCTAAACTCATCAAAACCTACTTTTAATCATGTTATTCCAGTCAGTGCATTGGTTATGAAAGTAGCCCAATTGAGAGCGTGAACAAACTGCATGCAGCAGTAGAGAAACTGACTTTGGGATTCTATTTTTTTTTTTTTTTTTTTTTTCTCCCCCGCCTGAATTCACACCGCTGTCGGAGGGTGATATTTAAGGATGGTATGATTATTAAGAGCAGCAATCCATCAGAGAGACACTAAAGCATATATATGAATATTCATGTGACGAGACCGATTTAGACTCCCAAAGGTCACAAGATCAATGAGGTTTCTAGAGGTACCATGTCGCTGGCTGTTGAGTAGCTTTTTCTTTCTTTTTAAATCTCATAAGTCTTTCTTTATTTTCCACAATGAACATTTGCATGCACAAAGGAAATAACGGGCCAGTATGTACCGTGCTGAACCTGAGCTCACCGGCTCGCTAAATGGAAGCATGGGCACTTAACGTCGACGCCGTAAATTCTTCTCCTGACACCACTTACGCGAGCGGCGGCCGGTTAATGTGTCAGATTTATTGAACGAAAGCAAGGCGGCGACGCAAGCGGCTCTTAGTGTCAGTTCTCGGCTCCGGAGTGAGGCGTCGGTCGCGAGTAACGCGGTGCGGGTGACGGTATCGACACACATCCGGAGTTGGTTTGAAACGGGGGTTGCGGATTGATTTTTCGCGGGCTTTCCTGAAACGACGGCGGAACATGTAAACAATCAATGATCAATGAATCATTTACGAGTCATAAGATACAAAACGTCTCACCGTTTAACCCGGAACCGCTGCGCGAAGGTGAAGCACGTCCTCGTGTGGTGTGAAAGTTAACTCCGGAGAAATGGTACACCAAACTACATTGTCGGTTACTACACTTTTAATCAGCTTAATGATTAGTCACTAACGTCCCTGTATGAAACCGTATTCGATATTTGATAAAGGTTTGGTGGTTTTCAAAACTGCAAATGAGCCTGAGTGGATTTTGTGACATCTAGCTGGGTCGCAGGTGGGTCTTGGTTCTGGTTCTCGCTGCTGAGATACAGTAATTAGAACAGAAAGTCATGTAGTCCTGTAGTCCTGGTGAGGGTTTTCCCCATCAATGGATGATAAATGTAAGATCTATTGGACAAGGACAGTAATTTCCGTTGCTAAGTACTAAACTTTTATGGCCGATAGAATTTCTCATTATAGTTACAAGTATAATCTCTCATGTACATCACTTTGCAGGTTCCACACTAAACTATAAAGTCAGGCTGCTGTATTTGGTTAGTAGACCTGCGCTGCTGCCTTCTGCTCCCAGCCCTCGTCCAACCAGGAAATGAATTTTTTTTTTTTACAGTGCGTCAACATACGGGGAGGAAAAAGCTCTGGGAGCCAAGCAGCAGATCAGACTGCGTATGTCTGGGACCTGAGCGATGCCACTTGTTTACGCCACTCACCCTTGACGATCAATTTACCTACTTAATAGCCCAGCTCCTATCGACGCTGTCCGACGGATGGCTGAGTCCTCAGGTTATCTTGTCAGAGGCATGATTATTATAAATGATGCCAGTGCTCGCTAGAAACTCTGCAGATGTCCAGAGAATTGACTGGGAACGCGCGGCACGAGTGGCTGCCAGCGTAACACATACAGCCGATCCATTTAACGCTGTAAATAGAACAGTTCTCACAAGTGAAACTGATGAAAAACCCAAGCATCAAGACATCTAAAGCAGTGTTCGGACTGACTTTAGTTGTGCATGAAAAACAAAAACGCAGCCCCCTCATTCATTTGAATGGAGCCGGTCCAGCGAGAACAATAGGTCTCTATTGTTTACCTCGTGATCGTCGCAATGAAACATATAATAGTTCTCTACTGTAATACCTTTCCACTGTCGGAAAGTCATGTCTCGTAGCGTTATAAACCGTTGTGCAGCGTTTTGCCACCCGAAAAGCTTTGAAATTCACGCATCCGTTACTCAAACTGGACTTCCTGGAACATATTTCATTTTCTCTCCGGTACCTCCCCATGAAATGCTTCAACACCCTTATAAACCCTTACAAAAAAAAAGTCCTCCTTCAGTGTGTAACACTTATATAGCCTTTCTTGGTTTATTTAAGTAACGTTCCAATATATAAAAAAAAAGAAAATGCTATTTTTGCTATTTAGCTAAGCTAGGCTACCAATTTCCTAGGGTTCCTTTATTCAAAATTGTGTCAGCTGTTGTTGTTGTTTTTTTTTTAACTCAAATAGCTACCTAGCTGACACTGTCAGAGGATTATGGGTGTTTCAATTAGAAGAGAAAAAAAAACATTTATTGTAAATAATAAAGATTTTTTCAATTTCAATTAAAACGAGCATCTCCATGGAATGCACAAGGAAAGACCTGATCGTCTGCAATCTTGTCACAGTGAAGACACAAGGTGCATGATGGAACCTGGAACCTTGGCTGTTTCCCGGGCCAATGAAAGGTCTCGTTTTAGAAGCGATAATTGAGTTACCAACATAGAATATAACGATACAGGTAGTTCCTTTTATCTTAAGCTATCTATGTCACCTGTTTTCATACAGAAATGTAATGGCGTGGCGAAAGTATGTGTTAATAAGTGCAACAGGAGACGTAAAATTGAAACAGGGACTAAAATTGCAAAAGTAGACAGTATGACAAAACCTTAAAACCAGTATTTGGGCACTAACATGCGAATTGTACACGTGAAAGTCATTGAACACACAGAGATAAGCTTCAAATGGCAAAAAAGCCTGTGGAATTCTCTTCGGGAGGTATACTGCTGATAGAAAAACCATACAGTCCCTGTGGCGATGGGGTGGGAGGATTTCCTTGAAGAGCAAGGGCAGCGGGCTATAAATGGATTTCTGATGCATATGATGTGCGTAATTGTAATTAAGTGCAGCATAACGATTTGTAATTTCTCCATAATTAATCAAGATGCCACATATTGATCTCGTTAGCACAGAGGAAAATGAAATCCCATCCTTTTTTCTTTTTTTTTTTAATTCAAAATATACGCTCCTTCATGCGAACTCTGAAAAGGGTCCCCACTTCTTTTTACATTTCGAGAGTGTATAATTTTTTACTTTCGCGTTTCCTCGAGTTTGAGCTTTCTTGGACATGTCAAAGCTTAAAGATGCTCTAATATAACTATATTAACATATGGGCCAGATGACTGTATGTACTGTACGGTGTGAAAGGCTCACTCGTGGCAACACACCCACAGACAATTACCGTTGCTCGTTTGGGTTTTTTCCGTCCGCAACGTGAGTGTTTCGGTTCAGTCTCGTGGCTCTCTAACCCTGTTTGCAGGAGCAGCAGCTGTTTCCTGCTGATAAACCCACTGTATATACTACAAGCCCAGTACAGCTGACAAAGTTAGAGACCAGCTGGTGAACACAGTGGAGCGTTTAGCAGCTAAAGAGCTAGATGTTTTAATCAGGAATTGAATAAAGACCGAAACGGAGCTAAACGGAGAGAGTGAATACTGGACTTTTAAGTCTTGGATTGCCAGATACTGCCACTTCTAAATAATGCTAATGTCGGTCCGTATCCGCTGCATGTGTACATGAGCGACGTTTTGCGAACACGTCCACCGTGAACACCTTAAAATGTCAAGTCCTTGTGTGCACCAATCAGCACCACGCAGTCCTGATGAAGCAAGCCAAGTAAATAATCATAAATCAGAAGACCAAACCTAATCAGGGTGTCTGGGGGATCTTCCCCCAGAAAATTGTTAATTTCAGAGACTGTTTTCCTGTATTATAATGACTACATGGAATCATTTTGTTGCCGAAATGTTGGAGTTGGGGGGGGGGGGCAATGAAAAATGGGACTCTCAGGAGAATCTGGAGGGTTAAATCTATGAGCGGATAATTTTGTTTACGTATCATTACTGGATGCTATTGGTGATTTGATTTTCAATTCACCTCAAAGGCGTAACATTGGTTTGAAAAGTGGAAGGGAAGGGGTGGGGATGGGGGGGGGGGGGGGGGGGCACAATAAAGCCACAACATTATGATTAAGATGGCTCTGCATGTTTAACACATAACCCTACTGAACATCACATGCTGTGGTATTCCATTGGGAGGCTATACTGCTAAACTATATTGAACAATTGGCACAATCAGCAGATAATGTTCCATTTGCAACTTCAATCACGACATATATCAAAATATGAAATACACACAGCGCTTAACAAATGTATTAGACCACCTGTCATAAAAACGAGAAAACACAAATATTTTAGAAGTCTGTCAAAAACTCGTTTCAAGCTAAAAATTGTATTGTTATTTATTAGGCAAATAACAAACTGGAACAACTAAATAGTCCTTATTCACATATATTAACCACAAATCTTACAACCACAAAACAAATGTTTCTGTTCAGGAATGCAAGTAAATAACTGTGATTTGGCATCTCAATCAAAAAATTATAATGTGCTTTACTATTTTTTTCATGGATAACAATATATATATATATATACTTGTATATTAAGAAGTCACACTGTCAATAGTTTTGTCAAGATCACCGTAAATGAATGTGTCGGCCCTCATGTTCAAGTACAGTGTCTAGAACTCTTCTTATACTCCACCTTCTCACCGTAACTCAAAATACGTCTTTTTACTCCCTTTTTTAAAAAAATACAAGCATCACATTGAGGTGATTCGCGCCGCAACGTTATTAGGTATACATCTGCGTGACGAAACGGACGAGTGTGCGTGAAAAGAGTTAATCGCGCGAGTCTCGATGTCACTGCGTCAGCGCGCCGATGCTAGCTTGAAGCACCAACTGCGCCTTAGCCTCGTCTTTCAGAATGTTTCGACTCGGTGCTCAATTCATCTATTTAAGTCTGTCAGTGACAAAAACTTGAAACCAAGTCATCGGGGAGCTTTAACGCCCTTGAAGGAGTTCACCATAAACCTGAATGACCACATTGTCAACATAAAAAAAACAAAACATGACAAGCATCCCATTTACTTCATGTTTTAGTGTTATTTTATCCACCTCCTGTATATTTAAAGCTAATTCCTTGAACATTCATAGATTACACGGCATCTCGTAAAAATGAGTGTATTATAGGATGAGTCACTGATCCTGGTTCAGCGTACGTTCTGTCTGCCATGCCTCTGAACAGCCACTAGGCCAATGACATTTATTTGAACGTACTGAATGAATGAATGAACGGAATGGGAGTAAGTGGTGCTTCCGTCTCTCTAAAAGCCCATTCAGGTCCTACTTGACAATTTTAAGAAGCGCGTCCGTGGAGTTTCATCCTGAAACGGGGGCCCGCTGCCAAACAGCCGCACCACTATCGAATGCATTACCCTGATTGGGTCGCAGTCTTCTTGGTGTGCAGCCCGTATTTCATCCCGATCTGACAGGGTTCAATACAGCGAGCGTGTCAGCGGGTAAAACAGCCTTTTCTGGCATACTTTAAGAATAAAGGAGAACCTAAGTACAAAAAGTGGTTGTCATGTGCCGTTACAGGAACACTCAGACATTCTGACGCGAGGAGGTTTTCTTGTCAATTGAGTTAAAGACTGCGGCGGCGGGGGCGGCGAATGAGGGGCCACGCCCTCCCTCTTCACTGTAGTGGTAGTAGTGCCAGGGGAGCTCCTGCGTATTTCCCTGTCCCCCCCCGAGTGTGATTGATCATGTCTGGGCTTTGTCCTCTTCGTCATTGCTTATAGAAACAGCAGAGTGACTTCGCTCCGCGGTGCAGTCAGTCATTCAGGCTGGCTGCGAGTAAGGAGGGGAGGCTTGCATTGCATCCATTCATTTGTTCAGTTCCTGCGTAATGCTGAAAAGGAAGTTTTCAAGGAAGTGCTTGCTCATGATGGCTCTCTGTAATGACATTATATTAAGAGTACGCTCCAGACCTGCTCTACATGCAAAGTGTTTTGTTGTTGTCTTTTGCTGTGATTTGGCACTATATATATATATATATAGAAATAAAATTGAACTGGAACTGTATGACAATTAGGCTGCAAAAGTATGGGGTCAATTTGTGAATTTTAGTCTCATTTAAATGTCATTGGAATCTTTAGATTTTTCCTCCAACTTGATGGATATGAACCACTTTAATATGCTTATTGTACAAAAATCCCACAAAATCAAACAGCATATAACTCACTTTTGAATATATAATATTACTATAGTAATATATAGAGTCAAAAGTCAAATTTAAAAATAAAATCCCTTAGTGCTTACTGTCATTCAAGTGAATCTCCAGCTAGCAGGAGTTAATAGAGGAGCCACACCACAACACAAACAGACAAAACAGGAGTGACATTATTCATTTGGTGTACTGAAAACATACAAATCAGTACAACAGGCTTTTATAGGCTTTTAAAATAGAAAAATAAAAACCACAAGAATGAAGAAAACGTATTATCTGAAAATGTTTTCAGTACAGTTTTGTCCTTATGGAAAGGTCAATTACGAAATCTGTACGAACAGAAATGATTTTATTCTCTTACATAACATGTTATGTTATATTAACATGTAAATAAATGTGGAGGCCCAGTGTGTTCAATATTAAATGAATAAATGAGGCGATATAAAATAATTAAAATGAATAGTTAATTAAAATATAAATAAATACAGACCAAGTACAACAGCTCATTGCTGCTATCTGGACAGAAATATATATATATTTGCAGTTTCTAATTATAACAAGAAAAACGTAACCCATTTTAAGAGATCCTTTTTATGTTATAAGGACATATAATTCATGTTTTATATTATAATGCTACATAACAAATTATTCTATTTTAAACAAGAATGTTTCTTGCTAAAATATATTTTTTATCTAACTTATTTCGAAAAATCAATGTATATCATTAATGTATTATGTATTTTGTGTAAAACCTAAACTTTTCACATTATAATTTCATTAAAAATGGTATTTTTGCCCAGTTATGTCGTTGGCTATCAGCTCATTCAAACAAGCTATCGGCTCACGTCCCGTTTAACGGCACTGTGAAATAAAACTCCTCACCAGTCAGGCTGTTTTGGTCCTCCATACCTACATCGCCTGCCAGACCACATTGAGCAAAGCTGTACAGGGAGGTGGCATTGCAGCCAGTGTCTCTGACCGCCAACTGCTAACAACAGTTTCGCAGGGGATGCTGGGATAACAGCTTAATTACAAGTCTCCAGTTGGAACAAAAGAAATGTAACCCACCTCCATTCTCTGAGCTATTATTATTGCTGCGAACTGAGGAGGACACGCGAGCTGCAATATCCAACCTTGGACTGTCGAAGTTAAAGGTTCAGTCCAATCCACCGACTGTGTACTCAGATACTACGGATGACACAACTCTTGAAGGGACAAAAAAGCCGCAGAAGCAAACTGCACAACTTGGAGCACAGCTGACAACCCGGTATGGTTGAGCCCTCCACCGGCCAGTGGAAGTTTGGGCAAGAGTAACAAGGAACGTTGCCCATGGTATTGTGTAAATTGTGGCAAGGATGGACCTGGCTACAGTGTGCACCAATGACCTCAACTCTGACGCTGTCGAAGCCAAACGAAAAGAACCAAAAGAAGAGCAAAGATCCTGGGCTAGAGACCAGATTTAAACTAGGATCTGCTCCAGTTGAAGGACGAAACTGGAACCGGCAGCAATGCAAGTCCAAAACTTCTGCGCTCAATACGCCTCATCTCAGGCACCCAACCCAAAGCACCAAATTAAAATGCCCAGACGGTTAGCGAATGCCACTGTGGCCAGAGTGAACTGCAACTCTCTGCTGGACACTGGGTCTCTCTTGCTATAAGGAACACCAGTCGGACCAGCCTACCCAACCCTATTGATCTTCTTGATGTTGAAGGTGCCCGGTGCACGGTTAAGCTGTTCCACAGTTGGGCTATGCAGAAGTCAACACTGGTTTTCCAAAATCAACACACAGTCTGAAGTCTCCACGTTGGCTTTAGTCGTCCCTGATGTAAGATCCAGCACCGACTTGCCCCGTCCTGATGCACAAATGCACAGAATAAAGCGAAATTGTTGCAGAAATTGATTTGATTTTGGCAATTCACCGCTTGCCGGAGGAATGGAAGATTAGAGTTACACAGCCTCAGTGCATATGCTGGTGTCTTTGGTCAAGCGTGGGATTAAGGCCTAAAGCCGTTCAAGCAAAGGTCCAGACCTACACATCCAAATGACTACGAAGCTGCAAGGAAGCATCGTCAAGTCCTCCTGAAAGCCTGGGTGATAAGGAAATCAGAATCCCCCTACTCCCTTAGAAGGAATTAAACGACAAGGACAAACATGTACAACATATAGCCACCGCTTACCGCTGCTTTCACTTTGCCGAGTCTACGCTCAGATGTCACTGAATAATTCCTTTATTTATCAATCATCAAATATGCCGTCGCGTCACGTCCAGATGAAAAATGGGCCTTTGTCTGCACGTGGCACAGCAGCGGTAACGTCATTCATTTTTTCATAAGGGACAGTAATTTAATTGTCAGGGTGTGGGGGGGGCTTTTTTAATCATTTCATCATTTCTTTGGACCCTCCCCTTGTCTCAGAAAACAACTGCAACGCCCTCCACTCAATATCTCCACACAATATATTTACAGTGTGGCAAATGTCACAAATTGGTGTAAATACAAGCCATTCTGTATCTTTTAATAAAGACCTTCTAAATAAAGTTATTACAACCAGTGAATGACATCACTAGTACACCCCATTTAGCTGTCTTGGTGGGTGGGAAGCCAGCAAGGGGGGGGGGGGGTGAAGCTCTTTGCTGCGAGGGAATAGAGGTGGCTGGTGGAGGTGCATGTCTGTCTGCAGAGTTAAAAGCAGCTGCTGCACACAGAAAGTTGGGGACTCCAAGTTGGGAGAGAACCATGGCAAAAATCTCAACGAAAAAAAAAAAAACGGGGATGGTTGTAGTTAATGCAGTGTGAGTGCTGAATTGCAAAATACAACTCACAAAAACGAAACATTAAAACAATAAAAAAAATGTGCAGGCCTGTGAAACCCATGAGATCAATACGCGGCTCGGCTTGGTTCTTACCAAGCATTCTTTTTTTTTTTCTTTTTTTTTTCACACATCTCATTTAATCCTTGCAAATGGAAAGACGGACGCGTGCAGTTTTTTTATTGAGGCTCATTCTCGGAGAAACCGCCTGCAGCTGCAGCGGTCAATGGGACCCGGTGATCTCTCTGGCCCTCGTGTCAGCACACTCGGAGAGAAGCGCAAGGAGCAGAAGCAGGGAGGTGAGAAGTGTTCCGTGTAAGAAATGAGCGGCAACGAGCGGGTGCCCGGCAGAGCCGCAAAATTACGGCTGACGTGTCCCATCTGGACCATCTTGATTAAAATTCCTCTGAACGGAGCCTCCGGGGCTACTGGAAGTGCAGTCACCCCCTAAGCAGCTTTCAAAAGGTGATTCATCCTTTCATTCCCGTTGGGGTTTTAAGTGTGTGTGTGTGTGTGTGTGTGTGTGTGTGTGTCATGTGGAAGGGCGAATAAGTGATGCAGCTATTGTGGCAAACTGGATTCCTGCAGATGTCACATTGTGTGACTCATTCTTGTAGCATGTAAGAAAATGAAAACGGCCTCACAACCTTCGAACAAGAAATTGTATTTTGTGGTCGGTCTGATTTATATGTGTGTGTGTGTGTGTGTGTGTGTGTGTGTGTGTGTCCTGTGTACTGTGACTGTCTCTCCCACTCCAGCGAGACCCACGTGATTTAATTCCCCCACTGCTGCATTCATCCTACTGTTCTATAGATGTACTTGACATTCAGCTGCTAACAATAGCTGACTGAAGTTGACGGTGTGAAGTACGGATGACAATTGCATGTCGATTTGTTCAAACGCCTCTCACGCTGGAAGCAAACCCCCCCCCCCCCACACACACTCCCGGTGCTGATGGCCGAGCACAGCCACTTCACTTTGCACCACTTCACTCTTAACAAAAGTCACGGCTTGTGGGCGGATTTTTCGGGTGTTCGGAGAGCGTGGCGAGTTGTGAACCTGAATCTAAATCTGTGACTGTGCACTCGTTAGTCAGTGGAGGGATCGGTTGAAAAAGATTTTTTGCAGTATATGTAAATGTGTCCCTTCCACGTCCCTAGGACTAGTTTTTGCTGCCAGGGATCAGCAACCCCCGGAAGTGCACCGTTATGGCCCAGGCCTATACCACAGGGCAGTGGCTCCATATTATCTCTTCAGACTGACTGAACAGGTCTGGCCACCAGGTACTCGCTGGCGAGCTCCCCTCCCTGGCCTGGTTCCCTGCTCCAGACGAGAAATCTTCAAACCAATAAACCAGAACCGCAGAGGTTCTTGAATACGGTTACAGTAAGCTTAAAACAAACTTGGTTGACCTTGGAAATAGTGGTTGCCGAAAAAATGAAAAAAACCCATCTGAACCCAAGGTTTACTTACTAGTTTTTCCTGGAGCTTTCAACCACAAGTAATGGTCAGCAGATGATGACGCAAACTCCATCCATTGATGAAGACCATGACATACGATTAAAAGCTAATGGCACACACTTTTGGAAGGCATTCATGGTATTGCTTTCACACAAGTTAAAATCCTACCAAATGGTGCATTCTCACCTCCAGACACCGGGGCATGCTCAGTTCTGTAAATGGTAAATGGTAAATGATCTCACTTATATAGCGCCTTTCAACCTTCACGGTTCCCAAAGCGCTTTACAGCTAAGTCTCATTCACCCATTCACACACCATGGGATCGAACCCCCAACCCGCTCTAACCAGCTTTACCTCCCGTGCGACAGTGCTAACCACTGCGCCACCATGCCGCCCTCTGTAACATTACAAAAATTGTAATTGGGGTTCCAGACGCTGTTTGAAGTTTCGACAAGCACTTCATTTGAAGCATACCGAGGCCCTTAGCCTGGCCCCTCACCTGGGACCATTTTGCCTTGAGACTACTCTGAGGCCACGGGGACATGCAAACCACTTCTCCACAATTAAGTGTCAAATATAGAAGCGAAGAATTGCTGCAGCATTAGCAATAATGTGGGTGTTGTCCAAGGCTGTTGTGGTAAAGTGGGAGCCGAGCCTGAAGGCCAAGCTCAAAAAGCCCACCAAAATATTCTCCACCTGCACTGTGGAGAGTATATTATCAGGGAACATCACCCCCTGGCATGGCACACAGCAGGACCGCAAGGGTACCACTGGGGATGCTCTCCCGACCCTAGAAGACTTTCACACCAGGCGGTGCGGGACCAAGGCCGGTAGGATCTGTTGCGGTCAGGGAAGCAAGAACGGAGCCAGGGGGGAGGGCCAGAATGGAGAGGCTATAGAGGAGCTACTTCCCTCACGCCATCCAAATCCTGCATCCATCCGAGGACACCCTTTCTTGTTGTACATGATGCACAATGCAGAGATATGTTGAGCACGTGACAAATTAAATAAAAAAAACTTGAACTTGATTTACATTCCAGCCCTCGCCTGCAGTCATGAGCTCTGGGTACTGACTGATCGAATGAGAACGTGGATTCAAGTGGCAGAAATGAGTTTCCTTCACCTGTAGAGACAGGGTGAGGAGTTCAGACATTCAGAAGGAGCTCAAAGTAGAACTGCTCCTCCGTCACATTGCCTGATTAAGATGCCCCCCCCGACCACCCCCTGTCTGGATGAGGGATTATATATCCCATCTAGTCTGGGAACACCTCAGGATCCCTAGGAAGAGTGTGTCTCGACTACCTTACGTAGTCTGATGCCACCCACAAGTGGCGGAAAATGGATGGGACTTAGATGGGTTTACATTTATATGGAAATTTGTAAATGATGCTGTCGAATTGCAAGAAAGCTTCTCAACTCTCTCTGAACTGACGTTTGCTACACTCCCACAATCTACTACATGTGCAGAAGTGTGCAAAGACCCCCACGTAAGCATTTCCAGCAAGGCTGCATACTGTCCCGCAACAATTTCTACTGATTCTTTAGCTGACAAATGCTCACGGGCCACGGTTGGAATGAGGGCGTGCCACTCCTAGCAAGGTAGTCTTGTAATCTCATATCTTATCATACACTAGGAACGTGGTTATTTGTTTGTAATAGACAGTTAATGGAGGGAAGACAAAAAAAAAGGCTACCTGATACCTGTCCTGTGCAGCAAATTTAACATCCGTGTCTATGGTGAAGCTTGTTTCCTCCTTATCTCAGACGGTTATCAATATTCCTCTCACATCAGCCGCCCGCCCACAAGTGAGGATCCATTATCCAGATGGAGCCCAGGGGACCAACTCCATCGGAAGGTCACAGCATTGTTCACGCAACCAAACTCTCAGCATAGAAAGCAATTCAGCCACACAGCGAGCGAGTTCAAACTTGAGCCGAGCCTTTTTTTTTTTGTTGCTCAAAAGTACAACCAGAAACTTGCTGGAAATGTTCCAGCATTTTGGAACTGGTGCCACAGCATATGAAACACAATTAGTAGCATCATTATTGTTTAACAGAGTCTATTGTTATTGTTTGACTGTTGTCATGTAACATACACTGCAATTAGCACCTCTTGATGCAGATATTCTCTCAGCGAGAGAAAGTCCCTATCAGACAGATTTTGTGAGTAAATATTTAGAAAATGATGTATTGCAAAAGCACCTGAGATTATGACACCTAAACCCCAAAGTGTTCCTGGTGGTCAGGCTAGCACCTTCCATAGTAGCTCATTGCCATGAATGTGCAAGTGTGTGTGAACGCCCTTTGGCTAAAAGCGCTACATAAATGCAGTCCATTTATGATTTATTGTTGTTATATATAAAAACTTTTGTATACATATACATCTTATTGTGATATAAGAACAAACTAAGATGAAAAAACTATAGCCATGCTAGCTAAGGAGAGAACACCAACGCTGGTGCCATCTCCCTGGTGGGGTTTGTTGTCGACTGCATTTTGGATCGGGTCTAATTATCCTCTGGTCTTTCAGATCTGATCTCTTTTTGGTCTTTCGGGTCTCTTATGTACTTTGAGTTTGGGTCGATCAGATTGGGTCCAAGAGTTTTGACTTGTGAAGACCTCTTCTAGCTATCGCTAGCTTTTTCTTAAAATCAGTTTTACTTTTATTTTGTCTGCTTCTGCGATACTTCCACTCTGTGCTTTGTGGTTATTGCTAACATTAGCATATTGCTATGCCTCTATAGTCGTACTACATAGTGGTTAGCATGTTACTATGTTAAAATGCCCTCACACATTTGTTGGTACAGACTTTGTGGGGACCATGAACATAAGTTTCATGGCGGTCGGCCTACTATATTAGTAGTTACTAATGAACATGAAATAATCAGCTTTTGCAGCTTTTTTCGCATTTCATGGCAATCTGGCCAGATATCTGGACCAAAGTGTTGGAAAGACGGACCCGCAGATCGCCATCCTCTGGCTCCACCAGTAGCAGGGGCACAAATTTGATCAGTACAGCACAGTAAACCATTCACATTCTCACTGTGTGGGCCTAAACCAGGTCATATCTGGAAATTATCTGATTTTTGTGTTCCTTGGGATGTAATTCAATCAAACATCCAGGGAATTAAATAGTGGTGAGATTGAATTAGTCTTTTGCTGGGAGGCTTATTAATGGCCCCTGGTGACCCCTGGACCGCAGTGTGTGAACCACAGGAGTAAAACCAAGCCACTATTTGTTTTAATCAAAGTACTGAGTGGCCGCCAGCCGGAGAGACTGATTATACTGGGCAACACCAAAATACAAACACACATCGTTTTATGAATGTGAAATAAAGGAGAGGATGTTGGAACAGAGAATGTATGCTCAGCAAACCTATAAAAAAAAATATGTGACAGCGATGTTTTTGGGGCCTTCTGGAGCCAACGGGGGCTTTAAGCTAGTTTCCGTGAGCAATAAATCGAACTCAATTCAATAACACCGCCTTTCGAAGGATTGACCACAGCCGATATTTCAGAAGTGTTATTGGCCGCCGTGCTTGGATCTACTGTGCGGTGGTGTGGTGCTGAAATTGAAATGGATCGAATGGCAAAACGGCAAAAGTGCACCACCTTCATTGTGAGTGCAAGCGGTCAGCACGCTGACCTGCATGAATACACATGAGACTCTAATAAAGAGTGGGGCTACTTTATTCACACATAAACCATATTTCAGGCCCTTTAATT
Source organism: Enoplosus armatus (assembly GCF_043641665.1). Lineage (NCBI taxonomy): Eukaryota > Metazoa > Chordata > Actinopteri > Centrarchiformes > Enoplosidae > Enoplosus > Enoplosus armatus. The sequence goes on from NC_092195.1 coordinate 1,944,161, forward strand.
TCAGGATTTAATCAAAGTATCATTTTTCGGGTTTCCTGGAGTCTTTACAGGGCTCTTCAGAGAGGGTTGGATGGGGACAGACAAGATACATAATCTGAATATTCGTTGGGGGTTTGGGGCCACCGTGCTCCTCCAAAACTCACCTCGTTCTGTAGCAGTGATTTACAGGTATCGGCCCTGTCCTGGCTACGGTTAAATTACAGCAGAGATCAGTTTTCCCGTCAGTGAAACTCAAAAAGCAGCTGTGTAATGTCTCCTGTGGCACCGGGGTGGGCTTAGTCTGAGGAAAGCTTGGGCTGGAGGACTACAAGTGGTGCTTGAAAGAAGCGGGCATCTACCAGGAAGGGAGGGTCTCACGAAAGATGCTACCGAATTGTATCATTGTAGGATCCTGTGTTTTTTGGAGCTTAAACCATATATATATATATATATATCTCGGCTTCTGCTGCTTTTAATATCAACCTTTTTTTCGTCATTATTATTTTTTGGCATTTCTGCTTTATTATGACAAGGAAAGCTGGAGCGAGACAGGAAAGGCAGGGGCCAGGGAAAGGGGACGACATGCCGCAAAGGGCCCCTGGCTGGAATCAAACGTGGTAAGGACTCTTTAACGCCTTGATATGGTGCACGCTCTACCAGGTGAGCTACCGGGGCCGCCCCTTAAAGGGGACCTATTATGCTCATTTCCAGCTCTATATTTTCATTTTGTGATTCCACTAGAGCAGCTTAGGACGATTCACAGTTCAAAAAAGTCCTTATTTATCTTCTCCTGGCCCTTCATGCAGCCCCTCAGTTCACCCTCTGTCTGAAACAAGCTGTTTGAGTCTCTTTAACCCCGCCCCCGCCAAGAGCCCACTTTCTTCTGACTGGCCGGCCAAGTTCCGGAAGTCTTTGGAAGAATTTCCAAAGGCAAACTGTAAACCTAACGTTACTAAGCAACGTTGACGTAAACATAAACATCTGGTCTGTGCCTGGAGCAGAGACGCCATATAAGGACATCCGTGCCTCTCTGACATCAGATAGACCCGGCGGTCGAAAAAAACTGAAACGGAGCGTCGTGAGCTTTTTGGCTCGCAGGGATCACTTTCACATACGTTCACCTCATTATTTGGCAGCTTGGGAAACATTGAGCATGAATATCCGACATTGTGACATTCTATATATGACAGAAAATAAGGAAAAGCAGAATAGGTCCTCTTTAATCTGTCTCTTGAGGTGCAATACTAAGGAAGTGCCCCTTTAGTCCATCTGTCATTCAATGGTGTGGCCGTCAACCTCTGAGGTGCTACAAAACACAGCAAGTGGTCACATCTGGGTACGCGGTCTCAGATAAAAGCCACATTCAGGCGCTGGAAACCACCATTCCATTCTGTCACACAAGCCAAGGTAAAAGGCAAAAACGCCATGACAAAACAACCCGAGCGCCATGTCCCTGAGAGGGAGCGCTCTCGTTTCAGCCCATATCTGTCGCTTCCATCAGCCCCCCCCCGCTGGAAAATTAACTGCACGGAGCTCCTGCCGCCCGATGTCTGGTGAGCATCGTTCTACCCACGGAGAAAATTCACATTTGGCGGGCCCCCGTTTTAAAATTATCGCCACATCTTTAATTTGAGGAAGAGCAAAAAAACGCGAGGCACTTTGCGAGTTGGTTTGTGCCGCCAGGTCTCGTTGGGGTTGGTCGAGGTGCCGCATGTATGATTTAAAAGTCAATAAATGATTACCACATTAATTGCCAGACGGCGTGATTACAGTGAAATGAATTCACCTCCCTCCCTCATTTGACAACGTCTTCCATTACTTTACACACAAGGCAAAGTTACGCTGAAATACAGAAATGGGTTTGCATTCCCATGGAAGAGCAGAGGGAACCTTCTCGGCTGTTTTAATTGAATTAGAAATTGATGTTTGGCTGCAACTCAAGCCGCTCGTGTATTCACTATTGGCACCGCGTTGCTTTGACTCCGTCGCCTAAATGGCCTGCTTTGGATTCATCCCACGCTCAAAAGCAAGTTCTGCCCTGACGTTTTCATGCATCTCGGGGTCCCCGTTTTGCTGCTGGGGGGTGCCTCATCGAAGTCAAAAGGGAGTGTTCCGCAGTGACTGATGTAGTCTCTGTGGATTGATGCATGTCCTATTCGTCCACATCTCCCCCCACGCAATCTGCATATCTGTTTATCTCTGTGCACCGACTTTAATTTTTTTTTTTTTTTTTACCTCCTACCTCCTCTTACTCCTCAACCCCTCCTCCTCCTCCTCCTCCTCCTCCTCCGTGGTAACTCTCTCCCATGGTTCCAACAGCTCCATCACCTCTCTCTCTCTCTCTCTCTCTCCCCCCCTCCAGCTTTCTCTCCTCACCTCCCCCCTTCCGTCTGTTAATTGGATGAGCTGTCACAGTTGTGAGGATGATTAAATTCTCCAGTCCGGAGTGGAGACGGAGAGCCCCCTCTGGCCGAGATAAGTCATGAATATTGGTGTAAAATCTATCCGCAGTCAAGGAAGTTCAACGGCAACGCTTGGTCACTCCGTGTGACTTTTAGAAAAAGAGATATAATCATGATTAAGAACTCCATGCTCTTGGCCGTTAAGCTGCAGGACTAATAATAATAATAATAAGAAGAAAATATACAGGATATCAGGGTCAAACAGGGCCAGTCAATGCGAAAGCACTCGTGTAAATTGGCATTGCATCTTGGGTTAATTGAACGAATACATGAACAACGCTTGCCATAGAAGAGCGGACTGAGGTCCATTCCCACCACGGCGGGGGGGGGGGGGGGGGGCATTTGCATTTGCCAATAGCACATGGGTAAATAAAATTAACTGATTGTCAAAGGAATAAAAGACACTTGCACGAATCAAGCACTCCTTCAGGTGCGTGGACACTGAACTTGGTGCAGTCTCCCCCATCATTCATTTCCCAACGTCCTACTCCTGAAGAGAGAGAAAACACAGAGCTGCTTTTCTAATGGAAATCAGTGGCACCCTCGGGTCACACGCCCTTCTCCTTTCCATTCAGGCTTTGATACGAGAGGTTCTTATCAAACACAGTGTTGTCTTGGAGCTGGGGGGGGGGGGACAGGCTACATATGACAAAAGAAAATATAGTGCAGTTATAATGTATATTGACATATAGTACCAGAATATAGACGTGCAGACCTCGGTGCAGTTTAAGCCTAAAAGCTAGTGCGTCATCATGGACTGTTACGTCATTACGCGCGACTGGATACGGGCTGTCCGTCTGCTTTTAAGACGTCAGAGGAACTACGGAAAAGTAAGAAAAAGTGACTAAAAATCACTCCATGAATCCCCCCCCCCCCCTAAAAAAGATTAAAAAAAGATTGTTAGCAGTGGCGGGTTGTGTGTTTGTGGAGATTTAGCATACAGTGAGATCACGTTCAGACTCGGCGTAAGGTGGAGGGCGTCCTGTGACGCACATCATTTACAGGTCCACACGGTAACTGTAAGTAACGCAGTCGTGGCTGGGCGGAAGTAATCAGACTCCTTGGGGGGGGGGGGGGCGTTACTGAGCATCACTGCCCAGGCTGCTATATATATATGAGCGCGCGCAAGGACTCTCCGGACAAGGTGAGGACGCACGAGACCGAACAAGTTTGCTGCGGATGCTGAGCGCGGGAAGAGCGCCTATTTGACTCACGCACGCACGCACACACACACACACACGCGCGCTATGGACTACTGCTGAGCTCGAGGGGAAGAAGCACAGTGCGCGCTCAGTAACACAGCTGCTGCTCGTGCCTCAGAGCGGTCGAGTTTTGTTTTTGTTTTTGTTTTTGTTTTGTTTCTGTTGGTTTGGAAGTTAGCGGCGGCTCCTTCAACACGACAGTAGAGTACAGCCGAGTGTAACTGCGTCGAGAGAGGAAGAAGACGACACGTTCGGCGCCATGAAGTTGCTGCTTTTACCGGTTTTAATGGCATTCTTCGCCGCAGTCCCGGTTTTTGGCGAGGAAAACGACCCGAAGGAAGACGCCGACTACTGGACGAGCAGTAATCAAATTCAGGTAGTCTACAGCAGGGCTTCATTAATATATATATATATATATTATATATTAAAAAATATATATATATTTATGTCTATATATATGTATATCTCAATTTAATCATGCCTTACTGCTGATTTAAACCTGTACCTGCTACTGTAAGTTTGTTTAACCCAAATATGAAATGAAAGTCTGTGTGATGAAAGTAGATATATGTTTAGTTTTTAGTTTGTTTAACTCAAAAATCATCATACAACAGGCTATTTAAAACCCGCCTACACCTTTTCACTGCTGGGTATTTGTCTAAAAATAAAAAAAATAAAAAAAGGTACTGATGGATGATGGGATAATGTGGTATAAAGTATTAAAACGTCAGTCCGTCAGAGACACTGTGGTCCGGTGGAGTTTTGGCTCCTTCTTTAGCCGCAAATGTTGAATGGAACATGGATAGTGAGTGCGGACTAATTCAAGACTTAGACTACTAACACACGCACAGTGTCACACCGAGATGGATGGACGACCTGCAAGTGTCCTAAAAACTAGACCCTAGACCCAGCTCCGCCAGCGTGAGCTCCGTGAGTCGACTCCCCCCCCGAGCAGGTGCAGGGAGGCAGGGTTCAAGAAAATGCTCCTTCAGTGGGAGCTTCTCCCCCCCCGCAGGTTTGAGTGCGTGGAGACGGAGACTGTTGCAGTGCCTCAGAGCCTCCAGCCAATAGGAAATCGAATAAACCCCCTAAGTGCGCCGCGTAGCAGGAGCCGAAGCCAAGAGCACCCCCCCATTGGCATGAGGCGCACGTCCCGCGTTTTGACATTGCGAGTTGGACGCGTGCCAGGCGGCTGGGGGGGGGGGTAGATGAAACGAGCCTACAGTAAATCATTACAACTTAGTGTGCGAGACATTACACCCCCCCCCCCCCCCCCCCATCCCACCCCACCTCCACTTCTCAGTCAGACTAATGCGTACGGTGGAAAGACATCCTGAGATGGAAATAGAAACACTCAATGAAAGTTCAGAAATTCAAGCCCCGTGTGTGGCTTGTGCTTAGTGGGTGGAGAGGGGTGCAGTTGGGGGGGGGGGGGGGGGGGGGGGGGGGGGTGATAAGAAATGTCACAACAGTCCCCAAAGTATTGTGCCTTTATACAGAGACTTTTAGACACTGACAATACTTGTTGCCAGCCTTTGCCATTTTCTTTTACCCCCCCCCCCCCCCCTTCTCTCTCTCTCAGGACGGCTGGCTTTCCAACGACCCATTCAGAGAAATCCTCCTGAGGATGACGAGAAAGCCGCGGCCGCATCAGTTCATCGGCCTGATGGGGAAGCGCTCCATGGGTGAGAGCTCAGTCTCGACGCCATACCGCTTTTTGCCCCCGCCCCCCCCCCCCCCCATTTTTCTGTACCTGTTCTGTTGTTAACCTTTGTCTGTCTGTGTGTTTCCCTCTGACAGCAAACGCACAGATCACCCGCAAAAGTGAGTGCCACGTCATTCCTGTCCAGTTAAAGTATCCCCCCCCCCATACACCAATATATATTATAATATATTTTCATAAGAAGTCCTCCCTAGACTTTTTCATTTTGTTGTTGGCCTAACACCCTCTATGTGTGCGTTTCTAAATGTAGAATCTAACCCCCCCCCCCCCGCCAGCTGAAACACCACCCCCGCCCCGATTTTCTAGAAGAAGAAAAAAAAAAAAGTCGCCTTCGGCTCAAAACAAACCCCCTAAAAACCCACTGACAGCGACTGACGCTCAATCATGCTTTTGATCGACATTAATACTAGTTAAACCCCCCCCCCCCCCCCCCCCCCAGCAAAAACCAAAAACAGAACAGAACATTGCAGAAAAAAGCAAAACAAAAAAAAATCAAACAAACAAACAAAAAAAAAACCCGACAGAAGCAAGTCCTCTCACATGTCGCCCGCCTACTGAGTCGACTATGTGCGGTTCTTCTGGCCGGGGGGGGGGGGGTGTTTAATTAATCGGCAGCCGCAGCGGATTACCGCACCGTCTCCCGCGTTTGCCTTTTTTTTCCCTTTTCATTTTTCATTTTGTAATGTTTTCCGTTTGAACACTGGGCCACATTAATTTGTCTGGAAGGAAGGTGGTCCGGAGAGAAAGAGATAAAGGGGGGGGGGATTTTCCCTTTTTTCTTTTCCACTCTGTCTACATTAGTCACCCCGCTCTGTGATGCGACGCGCCGCACGTCTCATTTATCCCTCTTATGCGGGCGTGACTACAAGTCAGTCATCGTTAGGGAGAGAGAGGGGGCGGTGGGGCGGTGGGGGGGGGGCAAGGACATCCAGGAGTGAGTTCAATTGGGTTGTTAGCGCTCCTGACCGCAAGAAAGACAAAAAAAACAAAACACACGAAAGGATCGAGACGTTTCTCTCATCAGTCTAATGCAGATATTGACGTTTGTGATGTAAGAAATCCACTCAGGGCTCTCGGTAGTTTTATCACCCCCCCACACCCCCCCCCCCCCACACACTCCTCCTCCTCATGATCTTATTACAGTCCATTACCGTGATTGACAGAAGCCCTCCTCAGGCTGGTTTTGAGAGTTTACCTTCCAAATACTGCATGAAGATGGACAACATTTAGACCAACATGAAGTGGGGGGGGGGGGGGGTTACAGAAAATGTAATTGAGCAGTTAAATGAACAAATAAAAATAAAAGAATTTGACGAATAAAAGTTCGCAGACTTTCTCGCGGTAGCCCCCCACCCCCACCCCCCTAGAGGCAGAATTTGGCCTTTTGACCTCTAGCGTCTCTGAAGTTCCGTTTAGTCCCCCCTTGGCTGCGGCTCACTACATGACACTCGTGCAGAGAGCTCAGTCGCTTTCAGGCAAACTGGTGTAAGGGGGGGGGCTGTTTCAAACCAAACTATGCTCTCTTTGAAGGACACAAAGTCAACTCCTTCGTCGGGCTGATGGGGAGGAGGAGCCAGGAGGAGCCAGGTGAGTGGCAGCGGCTCAAAGTGACTTGCTCACTCTGTGGGAGAAGGACTGCGTGACTCTAACCAGCCCCCCCCCTCTCTCTCTCTGCAGAGTCGTTTGACTGGAGCACAATACAGACGTACGAGAGGCGCCGCTGAACGGTCCCCACCACCAACCCCCCCCACAACCAAGCTTCTCATCTGGCCATTCCTCATCCATGGGGAGGGGCGCCCCGACGCCGGTTTTGTTTCCTCCAAACTGTGTGTAGCTGTTAGTCGAATAAAGTCATTCTGTTTCCACATCGTAGTGACGTAGCCGTGCTGTACCTGTGCCAGTTTGTGTAGATCAGGGGCGAGAGGGAGGAGGGGGGAGGGGGGGGGCGTCATTATCAATGTTGCTGTTTTTTCCGTTTATTATTTCTTTTCCATCACCTGCCATGCTACCAAGACTCGATGTTGTTGTGGACCATCAAAGCAAGGCTACGCCCGAGGGTAAGCTGAAGATTGCACTGCCAAAGCCACTGTATAGTGCCTCATAACTGTTTCAACTGCAACTGATTGTTCTAGAAATACAACACACATGGGACAGGTTCTGGGGGGGGTGGTTTTTGTTTTTTTGGGGCTTTTAAGTGACTTTTAGAAGAGCTGTTATGCCCCCCCCCCCACACACCTGGACCATACATGGTGTGTGATATGACAGGGTGCCTGTGTGTTGTAGTGGTTTCACAAATATTAAAAATTATTTTCTTTACTGGTTCAACTTCAGCTTGCAAGTCGTGAGTTTCCTTGTGATACTGGGAAGAAAAAAAACAAAACATACCGTGTGTTCAGGGCATTAAAAAAAAAAAAAAAAAAAGTGGGGTAAGGGCGCATCCCGGTGGACGACCGGAGGTACTACACGATGAACACCATTTGAAGACAACTCAGTCTCAGTGCCAAGAGGTGCATTTATTTTAGCAGCGATTAGTATTGAACTAAGAGTAGAAAGCAAGTCAGACAGATAAAAAACATAATGCAGCAACAGCCTTGCAAGAAATTCTTTTCAGAACTACGAACAATGCTCCATTTTTCCTGAGTCTCAGAGTTCCATGCCGTACTTTAACGGTACTTTGCTGTAATTACAGTATATTGTCTGGCATTATTTAGTCCATTTCCTGGTGTGTCAACAGTCAAAACTAGAGGCGTGGTGTATGGATATTTAACTTGATGATACAGTAAATGCAATTTCATTTATTGACAAATCATGGTACTTTTCACATCGATGTAATAGTCTGACAAATGTCTTCCTGTATACATCACGTCGCCTCACCCTAACTTCAGCGTTATGTAACACACACACACTTGCTACAAATGTCTTGTTTGCATAGCCATTCCTAACCCAAGACATTATTCCCAGCGAGGAAAACAACAACAACAACTACAACAACCCCAGCAGCGATGGCATTAATCAGCGTGAAAAGCCATGTCAGCGTTCACATATGAGTCACTTCTCTACCCATGAGAAACTGTAAAGATGTTCCTTCACACACATTGCATAATACACTAGTCAACAAGCTGGAGCATTTCTTTTTTTTTGGGGGGGTGTGTGTTAGCAGCTCTAAATGATCTGTTCTGAGGTTAAACCCTAAGCCGTCGCAGAAACCTATCAGAAAATATTGGGATCCTTCCCCAAATAGGCGTCTAGAGCGGAGTGATAGTCTGAAGCTGTTAAAATGCGTTTATCACCATGTCTATGGTCATTTATGAGGCCGCGGGATCTAAGAAGATACGGGGGTAAAAAGCTGCTGAACCCGGTTCTCACAGTGGATACACTGCAGCTCTCCAAAGAAAGCGCCTCACGCAACAAGGTTAGTCCTTTCGTCACGAGACGAGGACAAGACTGATGTGGCATTTGAGGCCCATTATTTTTGGGATTCAAGATGTTGACATGGTAAGCTCGGTGCCCTTAAAAATAATTTTAAAAAATACATCATTCTTGACACATCTAGGCTGATCTGTCGGTTGAAGCGCGCTACGCAAGTGAAGACAATTGACCATTTGTAAACCTCTCAAGGCGGGACGCTGAAAGCTCCGACTCGTGCAACTCACGATGAGGTGACGGATTACCCAGCTCAAGCCTCGGGTTTCAAACCTCTGAGGGTCATTCTCATCTCTTAAGACGAAGGGAAACCAATGGCCGCCTGGGAGGTGTCAAACAGCATTAATGGCAAATTGTATGCGTTGGAAAATGGTTGACAATTTGTGGTAAATGGGCTAAAACATTAAAATAAAAGTAGCATGTACGGTCCTTGAAATACACATGAAACACGTCGGCCTAGCTCTGACTTTCAGAGGCCGTCAAGTTGGATCAGCATCCGTTCCTTTTTCTGTGTACTGCCTCTGTGTTGTCAGGGTGACGATGACGAGCGGTCAATGCCGGTAGGTGTTCCAGGAGCCTTCCTCATATTAAAATCAATATACCTATTCACACCAGCTCCGCACTAGCTCACAATCCACTTGGGCTGCCGCGACCAGAGGCGAGAGACGAACTCAGTATAACTAATCCCAAATAAGTTCAATCGAATCAGAGTTAACAAACTAAAGCTAAAGTATGACACGTGTAGTTGGTTCTGCGCAGGCCAACAGATATCGGACTGGCGGACACAGGCACTGTTCCACCGCTGTTCAGTGGTCTTTGTCGGGCTTGTAGAAGGACAGGGTCCGGGCTGATGGGTCGGAGGCGTTGGTCCAGCGTGGCATCCAGTAATGGGAGAGCCACTCGGCCCTGCCCGGGTAGCGCTTCTCGAACACCTGTCTGTAGTAGTAGGCCTCTTTGGTGCGTGGAGGGTTGTGAGGGAACGTCTTGTGAGCCTTCCCCATCTGGTCATCATTCACCTGAGGGGAAATACAGGGACGGTCAGACACCGTGGTGGACTATCGAGGGGTCTTTGTGCTTCTCCGGGTGTGTTGGAAAACACGCAAAGGATGAATATTAGGTGTTGGGACGGAGACATTTTTGGTCTAATATGCATCTGAATTACCCTTCGTAAACAAATACTATACTCGGCTAACATCTGACGGCCATTTAGCCTCTGGGAAGGGGGGGGGGGGGGGGGGGTCACTTTGTATCCCACAATTCACCCCAGGCTGCTGCACCACATCCGTCCAGTTGTTCGGGGGTTAAGGCGCATGTAAGCTGGTTTTATGACCGACAGCAAGCGAGAGACCGAGAAGAGTGATATCTTAACGTTGTAAAGACTCGCACATGCCGCAAGTGAGCGTACAGGGACAGACCAAATGTCCAGACCTTCATGCAGGCTTGGAGGCTTTATGAGTGTGTACCCTTTAAAAAAAAAAAAAAAAAAGGTGCCTAGAGCTGTCCAAATCCACCATGCGGTCAGGGTTGGTATTGCAAACTGCCAACGTTGAGAAAAATACTCTGCTCAACGGGTCGCTGGATCTGCGACACGGCAGATGTCAAATCCACGGCGAAAGGAATTAGATCTTGTGTCCTGTCTAATAGTGCCTTTTGCCCCCCCTCGTAACCTGGCAGGTATCCTCGTAGACTTGATGCGATCACTACTAAAACCACCGCAGTAGGTACAAGACGGGCGAGTAGGAGGAAATGTCCGCAGGGCAAGAGACGAGAGGCCGACCTGATTAAGGTCTAAGGACCGAAACGTTGTAAAAAGTAAAAAGGAGTTCTAGTTAGTCAGTTAAACTACAGGACAAAACATCAGTCGCTGGTCTTACCAGGTCTTGGTTTCCGACAGTAACACATACCATAGACTCCAGGTGCTCCTGCAGGGAGGTGCACCAGGACTTCTTCATCGACATCACACCGTCACTGAAGGCCTCTTTGGGCCTCCACAGGATCTCGTCCGGGATCAAGTTGAGGCCTTTGAAGGCGTCCCTCAGGAGGTGCTTCTCCACTCCATGCTGCTCACACGAGACACACAACGGCCATTACTGCAAAAGCTATGCTAGAACCCTCCGAAAGACCACTTCGTGCTTTCGGACAGTGAAATAAACGCCGGCTCGGGCGTTCGGGCTGCGGCAGATCAGCTGACCTTGGTGATGCGCATCTCCGCGGGCAGAGACAGGTAGTACGCTGTGAATCTGTGGTCCAGGAAAGGCACTCTGAGCTCCAGACTGAAAGAGAAAAGGGAATGAATGATTCATTTTGCTGTTGATGCTTTTCAGTCACGTCGCTGCTGACCACTTCACCCTTTCCCTTTCATGGGGGATTTGCGGCTAAATTAAAGGCGAGACCTTGAAACCCTTCAGGCGTTTTTGTCGAGGCTACCGAAAAGTAACGTGTCCAAAAGCTGTCTATTAATTCAATCATCCGGCTTGCTAAATAAACGTAAAAAGAAAAAAACAGAAAGAGCATTCAAAGACAGAAGGCATCCTGCAATTTAATAGCGCTGGTCAACAGAAAATTACAGTCGAGGTGAAATGAAGAATTCCCCTTTTACCCGTGTGCAGCAGTTGTGCGATCAGCCCGGAGAACGTCAAACAGGTAGAGTTCCTTCAGCAGTCGGACGCTGTCCTCTGCGGCCGCCGGGGCGGATGGAGCCTGGGGGGGGGGGGGGGGGGGGGGGGACACGACTCTGTCAGCGCCTCCGCTTTATTACAAAGGCCCTTTCCGACAACATTTTACGTTCATTTCTAGTATTAGCAGTCTGAACTGAATGGCAGCAGATTAGTGCAAAAGACGCGCAATAAAAACACGTCCTGTTCCGTCTTCTGAGATCCCTGCAACAAATGCATTGTCTCAATCTGCATCTCTTATGCACGACAGTGTATAAGGGCCATTGTAGGTAAAAAAAAAATAATAATAATTACGGAGCCGGGGAGGGGGGTAATATCCTGAGAAAAAACTCCAAATTTTTGGGGGAATATTTACTGAGATTAAAGTCACAAATGTGCGAGAAAAAAACACACATCCAAGTGACGGAAAATGTTATTTATTTAAGTTTTTCATCCTTTTTTTTTTGTTGTAAATTTACCTACAATGGCCCTAATACACAAAGAAAAGATAATAAAGACTAGTTTCCCCTTGCAGTGCGACCAGAGCAAAGGAGGCTGAAAACCTCCCTCACGCTGCCACGTAATATATGATAATATGTGATAATCAGACCAGCCGTCTCTCCCAGCATGTTGAATCTGCGTGGATGAATGGATGAACGTCCAGCCATTTAGGATCATCGGTGTAAAAGACTTGGGTGTTCGTCACCCTGCTCCTCAGTGTAAAACCTCAGCCACCGGAGGTCAGCAAAGACAAGGTTTTCAGCCACTGTTGGGTGACTCTGCTGTTATGAACTCCTTATGTGCACCCCGCCTCCCCCCCCCCCCCCTTCAGGGTGTGTAGTCGGTCTAGTTTGTCCGGTGGCTACTCCTCCACTGAATAAGACCAGCGGTTCCCAAACTTTTTATGGCACCGTTTCCCTGTGGAAGCACATTACGACGTGGCTTACGTGCCACAGACCGTCCTGTGTCTGAACGTGACTTGGTTTCCGGAGGACTTGCCTTGTGGAAGTAAATGTATCCCTGGGTCAGCTCGTCGGACCCCTCTCCGGAGAAGATCACCACGCTGTCCGATTTCTCCCTGATGTACTTTGAAACCAAGTACATACCTACAGCGGAGGAAGCAGAAAGGCGGGTCGATGATTGAATACTGAAGGTGCCCTGATGCAAAGTCCCTCAAATTATAATAACGGGTGCATATGGGAGCCTTGTAGAGACGGCTGACAATTATAAAAAGGGTGATTTAAAGCAGCCCTGAAGCATGCAATCCTGGGCTCACACTGCTACTACTAACAGATGGTCTTTTTTTTTGTTTTTTGGTACGGAGGACTTTCTGGGCCAAAATTAAAATGGCATGGCATGGAGCGATGCCAAACTTCAAATCTTAGAAATAACAAATGACCACATTAAGAAACATGCGGTGCCGTCTTTCAATAAGATAATGACAGCAAAATATTCATTACAATGAGAATGTGAATTACGGAATTTACAAAATGTATTCACATTTAACACAGTATACGTAAAAATACAGTGCTTCATCTCTATTTCCTTATGGAGGTGTTGTGATTTCATAATTTGGACATTCATTTTGATGGTTGCAGGAGTAGTTCTAGTCGGGTCATTTGTTATTTGCTGTTTCACTATATACGCTGGTTGACCAGTGGCTGTTTTCACTTTTTGTTGAACTGGGATCAGACTTAGATTGAGTTGCGCTGTAGTCACTTGTCATTTGAAGATTTTCTGTTTGTGGATTCTACGTTTTTAAATCGCCAACATGGCGACGTAAGTGCTGGGCTGTGGCACTGGCCAATGTTGCCCCCACTGACCCCTTGGACCGTTGAACTAATCTCTACTGGATTTCACTGGGATTCAAAACAAGCCAAACAGAAGGAAAAGGAATGCGGCGATGCAGCATGCTCAGACACATTTTTTGTCACGTCAGTGAGCACATCAGTCGGCAGAAACGTGAGGCGTTCAGACTTTCATAGACTTTATTATGTCAAAGCGTTGGGGATACTGTATTCTGGCTACTGAAATGTGTCTTCGTGCCATCGTGGATTTAGGTCCAGTGTGAATAATGTATCTTAAAACATATGTGACAAAAAAAAAAAGCTATCATGATATTAATGATAGGGAAGATATGCAAATATTTCCTGAAAGAATGTAAATATCAATTCATTACCACATTATTATTGGAAACTAGGTTATGCCAGCAAAATAATTGGAATTAATTAACAGCAAGGGTGATGAAAACTGTCTCTATTTCCCTTCTAGTTATTGCCAAATTACTTGGTTCTTTCCAGGAAACTGTTGGAAGATGATTCCGATATTACAAACCTTTCTAACACAAAGAAAAATTTGATCATTTGAAAATATTTGTAATTTTTTTTTTTTTTTTTTTTTTAAACCAGTTTTCCTGGCATGCTTTGACCCCACACTCACCAACAGAGGCTCGTATGGTGGTGATGTCATAGGTCTCCAGGTGAAAGATGACTTTCTTCATGACTTGGATGCCTTCTTCGACAGTGAAGTTCACCTCGTGGTGCTCACTGCCAATGTGTGCTGCAACCTGACACACACAAACCAACCACAAAACACTTCATGCACGAAGACTGTAGCCAGGAAACTTGTTGGCTGAAAAGAACTGCCCTAATGGCCAACGACGTGAACCTTTTAACACTGCTGGGAAACATTATCTTCTAATCTGAAGAGCTGACCTTGCGAGCAGCGATGACGTCCGGACTGTCCTCTGACCCGATTGAAAACGTCTGGATGGGATACTGCAGCTTCTCCTCCTTGGCCAGATTCACCAGTGTGGCAGCAACCAGGCTCGAGTCCAGACCACCTGTGAGTGAGGACCGTCGACACAAACCACGTTAAATAACCAAAGTCAGGCTGAGATGACGACAGCATCACAAATAATTCTTATCAAACCTTTCACATAGAGTTCAATGTATCTGAACGTTGACATGCAAATTTAGTTCTAGCATGTTACCCAGCAGCTAGCATGTTGGTGGTTAGCTCGTCAGCTACAGTAGTTAGCTAGCTTGCTACGTGTAACTGCCATTTAGAAAGCCAGCAACTGGTGGGCTACGGTGGCTGGATAGTTCTAGCATGTTACCCCCTAGCTAGCATGTTGATGGTTAGATTGCCAGCTACAGTAGTTCGCTAACTTGCTACGTGCAACTGCCATTTAGAAAGACAGCAACTGGTGGGCTACTGCGAAGGATAGTGCTAGCATGTTACCCGCTAGCTAATGTGTTGTATGTTGGTGGTTAGATCGTCAGCTACAGTAGTTAGCTAGCTTGCTACGTGTAACTGTCATTTAGAAAGCCAGCAACTGGTGGGCTACTGTGGCTGGATAGTTCTAGCATGTTACCTGCTAGCTAGCATGTTGTCGCTCAGCTTGCCAGCAACAGTAGCGCTGGATAGTGCTAGCATGTTACCGGCTAGCTAGCATGTTGGTGGTTAGCTCGCCAGCTACAGTAGTTAGCTAGCTTGCTACATGTAACTGCCATTTAGAAAGCAATTAACTGGTGGACTATTGTGGCCTGATAGTGCTGGCATGTTACCGGCTATCTAGTATGCTGTTAGCTAGCTTGCTACATCTAACTGCAATTTAGAAAGTCAGCAACTGGTGGGCTACTGTGGCTGGATAGTTCTAGCATGTTACCCGCTAGCTAGCATGTTGGTGGTTAGCCCGCCAGCTACAGTAGTAAGCTAACTTGCCATGTGTGACTGCCATTTAGAAAACCGGCAACTGGTGGGCTACTGATAGTGCTAGCATGTTACCAGCTATCTAGCAAGTTGTCGCTTAGCTTGCCAGCTAAAGTGGTGCAAATATTCACATATTTGAATCCAGTAGCAAATCCAAATTCTTTCTAATTCCTCATATGATCTAATTAGGTCTAACGGCCGGTGTAATTAATATCAACCTGAAAAAGAGACGAGCAGTAGAATTTATGAACTGTAGACTGAATGTGCCCGACGCATTAAAATTAAGCTGTATCCTACTTTAAAAACTTTTTTTTTTTTTTTACTGACGTACTTGATCCAAATATTGGGAGGTCCTAATTCAGAACTATTAAGTTCACTGAAAATATTAATATGATACACATCAGGTATTGAGGAACCTCTATACATGCATACATACACCCAAGGCAACACTGTGTTGTTGTTCTTGTTGTTTTGCCATGTTCTATGTAACGAACACACCACAGCAGCTGTTTCAGTACAAAGTTAGGCAGGATGGGAAATCACCTGACAGCAGACAGCCGATTCTCCTGTGAGCCATGAGACGCTTCCTCACAGCATTCCGGAACAGGGTCCTGATGTTGCTCTTCACCGTTTCCTCGTCAAAACCTGCGGAGACGTCGGTTTTACAGATATGCGATGCAGAAAAATGCTTACCGAATGACCGGATAAACACCAGCGAACCACGAACAGCGTCATACTTGTGGGGAGTCTCTCCACGGTGTCGTAGATGGCGTGCGCCGGCTCTTTCGTGCAGCAGTGAAACGGCTCCATTTGAACGGACTGGACTTTGCCGTTCTGCTTCAGGTCGAAGACTTCAAAGTGCCCGGGGAGGAAGGGGGTGATGTTGGCAGGGGTGGCCATGGCGTGGGTAATGTCTGTGAGACCTGCGATCAGAACGGCGACAAGTTAAGCGACGCAAAAAAAAAAGCTGTGGGGCGTCTAATCGCAAGAGCATAAAAGACCTTTTTATAAGCCATAACCTTTGGCTTCCGAGCAGACTGCGAGGAATCCGTCGTCCGTGAGGAGCTTGAACAGAGGCCGGACGCCGTACGTGTCTCTTCCCAGGAGGACTTTCCTGTTGGATGTGTCCAGCAGAACGAAAGCAAACACGCCGTCCAGGAGAGAGGCCATCTTCTGGATCCCGAAGCGGTCGTACAGGTGGAGCAAAACCTCGCCATCCACTTTGGTCTGGTAATCAAACTCAAACTGCTTCCTCAGCTGAAAGAGAATTGGACAAATAGCACAGACAGGGTTTTGTTTTTTTTTGTTTTTAGGTGTCCTGGTTTCCTCTCTATCGCTAACGAAACACTGGATTGCACGGAATTGGCGTGATTTTTGGCGCGGGCAGAATTTGATTCTCTCCATACAAGAAAAATGAATCAATTACAGCTGAATAAAGAAAGAAACGTAAGGAATTAAAAAAAAAAAAAAAAAAAAAGACTATCAGGATGCTTACATGCTCACAGTGTGAACGCGCTGACGCTTAGCGGGTGGAATGTTTGCCGTGCTCACCATCTGAAGTTTAGCGCCTTAGCGTGCTAACATTTGCTACATTTTGCGAACGTCACTTCACTTTGCGGGTATTCAGCGAAACTTGGTTTGGTTTGGTTCTCTCCATACAAAAAAAAAAAATCAATTACAGCTGAATAAAGAAACGTAAGGATTTTTTAAAAGTGTTAATACTAACAAAACCAAGAGTTTACAGCCACCCGAGCGGTTCCTCGAGGCTGTACTTAGGCACGGTGGTGCTAATGCTACTGTCAGGATGCTAACATGCTCGTCCCCACCATCTGAAGTTTAGCGCCTTAGCGTGCTAACATTGGCTAAGCGGCACCAGGCGCGAGGTGCAGCTGAGGCGGATGGGAAGCGTCATTCCGCTTCGTGGGTATTCGGCCCATAAACCAAAGTATCGGACACATTGAAATGTTGACCTGCGGATCAACTCATTCTAAGGGGTGCGTGAATGTTAGGACCAATCTCGAGGCAATATGGCACCACGATGGTTCCAGAAGAAGTGCCCTCACCGTGTGGTGGTTGTATATCTCCCCATTGTAGCAGAGCCACAAGAAAGGAAACTTCTTGATGCGCAAGGGCTGCATGCCGTACAGCTGGTCCACTATGGCCAACCGGTGGAAGCCGAAACAGCAGTTGGTGAAGTCGTTGACATTCTCGAAGCGGAAGGCGTCGGGGCCCCTGTGGGCGATCTTCATGGCGCTGGTGCACTGAACCGACAGGCACTCATCGCTGCCGAACAAAGCCCAGATACCGCACATTTTACAGCTGAGGAAGATGGGACAGAAAACAACAAACAGAGCGTTGATCAATACGCATTTAATAAACTATACAGTGAGAGATGACTGCTGAGTCCAGTACCGAGAAATACTCTCTTTCCTAAATCGGTCTGAAAGTTTTAGATTTCCCAAAACTGCTGTGAACCGAATTCGAATCTTAAGACGCGTACACTCTGGAGGCCCAGACACCGAAGAGCTATTGTGAGTGAGCACCCTCACAAGTGCTCAACGGTGTGGTTGTTTCACTTGTTCCACGCCTAGTTGAATTACAGAGGCTCAATTACACACGGTGCACATCAAGAGCCAGTCCTGTCCCTCCTGGTGTTCGGTGGAAGATCCATTACCCCGGCACCACAATGGGCCTTAACAAGCACAGAGGCTATGTCCAGCCTGGCTGGCGCCCAAGGAGGAGAAAAGGACTGGGAGTGATGCCTAAGACTATTAAATAAGACACCCTGTGAGAGGCTCCTAAATAACACAGAAACACTATGGAGTACAGGCGGGGGAAAAAAAATTCCAACTTTCCCTGAACGCAGCACGGCTAACACATTAAAAATGATAGGGGCCCGACGTCAAGATCGACTTCCTATAAATAGTAACTGGGCTACATTTTTTGAATTGTTGGCCATTTGCTAGCATGTAAAATAACAACTTTATATATAACATATATATATGTTATATATAAAGTTGACGCACGCCGACGTCTGGTCCGGTTTTCAGCTACGTCCGGTTTTCAAAATAAGGTGTTGTTAACGGTCGCATACACGATCCACGTGAACTGTGTCCCTTTATACAATTAAAACAAATACTAAATTGTGAGGGAAATTGCTTCAAATCTTTTAATTCTTTGGGTTTACTGTATCAATTTAGAGAAGTTCCAAAGTAACAGTCCCACATTAGCACCTTAAAGTGGCTTCAAGTCTGAAACTTGGGGTGCCGCGGAAACGCACGTCGCGCTTGAACGTTGTTAAACATTGCGAAGCGCAAGTTCGCTGCGGAACGTGAGCCGTGACTCTGCCGAGTTTTCGTTAAGCTAACGTCACGGCGTGGTCAGCTCTCTTGCACCCGACGCCAGGCTCCATTCAAAATCCCGCCGATTAAACATCTGCTCAGCTGTGGGCAAAAAGTGTGAGGGCTAATAACACGGTCACGGAGCTCTCATACATTGTTGCGAGGTATTGTTGAACTCGGCACGGACCAGGCGGCACTTATTTATCTATTAACCACCGGCTCTATCATTTGTTCCCACCATCTTCTTCCAGCTTCTGCTGGTTAGCTATGTGAGTGAAATATTACATATCACATGCATCCCCCACTTACCTTGCTCTACAAATGATTCCCGTGGAGACGACAACTGAGACGGTCACCACACTTGGCGGTACTGATGCCACTGCACTAATTGTCGCCGGGCAAGGCAATTCACACAAAACCGGAAGTGTCTTCAAAATAAGAGCGTACTATGCTAGACAGTAGCCCTGTACTTGAGGGGAAAGCAACAAGAATGAAGCTAAAACAAATACAAATACTTGCTAGACTCACAGTAGTAGTAGCAGTTTGTATGGACATCATTTTAAGCCTCAGCTTTATTTTCATTATACAATAAAGTGCAGTTGTAGCCCCCCCCCCCCATGCTACACACACACACACACACACAATGTCCAAACAGATGTTCAAATATTTAAATCAGAAGAGAATAAAAACACGAAAATAAGCAATAAAATAGAACAAACTATGTAAAAGCAGCACTAAAAGCAGAAATAAAAAGGAAAACTATTTACAAGGAAGACGTACGCCCATGTATATTTGATTTCTGCTAACGCTACATGCTAGCAGTGGTAAAAACAAATGATGTGAAGACCTGTCACAGTCCTCTGACATATATACTATACTATATATTCACTTTTACATCAAATGTCATTTTTGCTCACAAACCTTTTATGTCTATTGCAAAAGACAGAGGGAAATGATTCGGTTAAAAGCGTCTTATTTTGAAGGCTACACCCACAGATTGTTTTTTCAATTTTGGCAACTTGACAGCGTAGCCTCACCTCAGCCTGCAACAGTGAGTGCTGTTGCATCACCTACAGCAGTGACACCTCTTTCTACATGTCCATGTGTCTGGAGAGTTCCATATCACCCAATATGCATGTATGTGTATATGTATATATGTATATATATATGTGTATATGTATATATGTGTATATATATATGTATAGATATCTCAGCAGGTGCTTTAAAATGACCGGCAGGCCAGAACTTGTCTTTTTCTACAAATTCCACATGAAACTACTTCTTTTTACACGCTTACTCCATCGAATCTGGTAGAAAGGGTAATGCTTTTTTTCCCCCCCTTCCAAACTTGAGACTGCAGCCTCCACATGGAAGGTTTCATCGCCTGAGAAAATGGCTCAGATGACAGTGGCCTGACATGCTCCGCAATCGCTGGTGTCAGGGTGTGGTTGCCCCCACTAGTCTTTGCATGAGAGCGCTGCCATGGATTGATAACTGATGTTCCAAGGTGGTGCCAATGCATCCCATTGAACCAGTTCAACCACACCCACATTTGTGCGTGTGAAAGTGTATTCGTTGGCTGCGGGGCACACCAACCGGTTCCTCAGATAAACCTGACCAGAGGCAGATCTGGTTTCAATCAGAAATACGTCTCGACTTTAAGAAAAATATCTGGCTCTTTAGCTGCTAAATTCTCCACTATGTTCACAAGCTAGTTGCTAACAAAAAAAATCTGTGTGCTTTTATTGTGAAATCTTTCAATCTTGCTCGGTCAGTTGAGGGTCCCACTCACTCAAAAGGGACACATCCTGGACGTTGATCTCTCCTGTGGCTTTACTCTTGAGACCAACTCTGGTTATTGCCATGTGCAGTGGTGAGGGCCTTTATGAAAGCTGTAAGCACATACTTCAGATTTACTAAACTAACTTCAGCAATACAAAGTAAAGTTGCACTTGATTCCATTGCACCTGCAATAACAACGCTTGGGAGAAGTAAAGAGGAAATGCAGAAAAGCAGAACGGCGACAGAAAAAGGACAGTCTGGAGGTGTCATATGAAAGTCTTCATTCCATTTTATTTTTGCATGATCTGAATTGTCCGATTGTATAGGCCTAATTGCAGTCCTGAAATGTTTTCATTCTGGCTCAACCATGTAAAGCACTTACTAACAACTTTTGAGCAGGTCTACCGCCCCTGAAACACTGCTCTTACGTGGTTGGGTTAATGGAAAACACACTTTGACACAACACCAGTACTTGTGTGTGTGTGTGGCAGAGTTAACAGAAACCACTACTTCCATTTTCTAGTATATGACATTAAAATCTCATAGATTTTCAAAACCGCTGTAGATTCAATTTAATGTTACATTTCGATAAAATGACAAAAAAAAAAGAGGACTTAAGTAACCCGGTCCATTTTGGTCAAAGCAGGCATTTATTGAAGTCTCACTGATCCACAAATACCTGACAACACTGAGGAAGTGAAGTCTGTTGAAACCACTATTTCCTGCTCGCTCATAATCTTTGTGAAATTAAATGTATGTGGAGGGCGCACTGTGCCGGGTTTTTTTATGCTTGAAAAATCTGTGAAATTACAGTTACACACACAAACACAACACCTGCGAGGGGGTCACTGTTACGTCCGTTGCATACTCTGCACGAGCAACACAAGGGCTGCGACTTACAAAAAGAAAACATGCTGCAACACCAAGTATTTCAGACATTACTACAACTGCAAATAAAAGAACTGGTCTCCTTTAAAAAAACAGGATATTTTCAAAGCTCTGTGTCTGCAGCAGTTATAAATGGACACTAAAAAAATACGCAACTTCTGGTGGCCATTGCTTACATACACCAAAAGAGCCAATATGATGCTAGAACAAAATGGCTTCCTTCCTTCATGGAGTAAAGGCTGGCTGGTATATAAACTTACTCACAAGTAGTAAACTGCAGTACAGAAAGCCAGAGATGTGTTCAAGGTCATTTACAAAACAGTGTAAATGTTCTGATTTGTACATTTGTACTCTGTAATATCCTTAACTACATGTCGGCCAGCATTATTTATTAAATATAAATGCATAAAGCATTTTTTTAGATCTGATTTTCTCGTTCGCAAATATCAATATTGGCCTGAAACGACGGTTGTTTGAGCTCAGGCGTAGAATACGTAACGGACTCCACCCCCACAGTTATCCGAAAACATCAACTCCCACACAGAAACGACGACATAAAACATTGAACAAACGTTACATGTCAGATGAAAGCCGGGGTATAACCAGGAGAAAAAAACTAAACAAAACATGTGAAAGTCCTGCCGCAAGTTATAAAAGCTAAAATATATACACACACATATATATATGTATAAAGTTAAAACCAAAAAAAGTATTGTTCTGTGCCGTCATGCAGAATAAAACGTGATAAAACTGGTGCTTAGTGTTCATCTGCAATTCCAACGCCAACTTATAAATTGATTTCAGCTTTGACACCAAATAATTTAAAAAGCCATGCATCGCAAATATTTGCATCAACATAATAATGTAAGGCAACTCAACAATACCCAGAAGAAAACCAGGCTGGACATGTAGAAAATATAGCGCCGCGCCCCGACTCCTGCGCAAAATACTGTACTGAAATGTTTCAAAATGTATGGCTTTATTTACTTTCCTCCCATCTATAACTTATGTGTTGGATCGCTTCTCCGCTAGAAAAAATATTTAGCAATTCTCGCTCTGTATTGCACTTAGTGATTGCGCGTGTCACGGACATTAACAGCCCCCCCCCCCCCCCCCAAATAAAAGAAAAAAAGATAGAAGGGCTGGTTGCGACAGAGTGCAGGGATTATTACAGCGGCCCATGGCAGGCGTCTGGCTGCCACATGCGCAGGTCCACCAGGATCTGGTTCAGTTTCCTCATCCACAGGTTCCTCTCGTCCTTAGTGTCAGCGCTGAGCCAGTTTCTGCGCACAAAAAGAGAAATGATCCGTGTTCAGCAATTTATTCGTAAACAAAATCTATCCATCCATCCATCCATCCATCCCCACCCGTCTGTGTATACGCATGAACTGCGCAGCACTTACTTGGTGACACACATGGTGTTCTTGCACTGACTGACGAGCGTCTCTTTGTCGTCCTCTCTCTGCGGCCTGACCGTGACGAGCTCGAACGTGTTGGGCCTGGCGCAGAACTCTCGGTTGGCCGGCTCCACCTTCTTGCTGGTGCAGTTGGCCAGGTTGATGCGACCAATGGGATTCTGGCAGAAGGAGGAAAATGTCATATCTTGGTCACCATTGGGATTCTCATCAAAAATGTTCATGTCGTAGGGTATGTTCCGTGTGCCTTGACTGTTACTTTTGGTTGGACTCCGAGAAGAGCGTTAAAATGATTCATGCAAAAACAAAACAACAACAACAAAAAAAAAAGACTTAGGAAAGCTATAGGAGATTTCGCAGCTCGCCCCGATGTGTTGTTTTGAACGAGTCCTTGTCCACGACCCATAAAGTCACAACAACCATATTTATGGCAAATGCGCCGACAAAACTATTGTGTGCGCTAAAAGAAGCAGAAACTAAATTCAATAAGGAAGCTCTCTGAGAGGGGCTCAGTTACCTTGCGCTTCTCGTCGTCTGGGTAGGTCCAGTAGGAGATGCAGTATCCTGATAAGACGCACCATCTCCTGTGCCAGGCTCCGAATCCACTGACGTCTTCAAACATCGTCTAAAAAAAAAGGCACAGCATCAACAAACCAATGCCCGCCTCCGCGTCACTTAAACCTGTGGTGAGGTTTCGGTCTTGCTTGCGCTCACCAGGAAGCCCTTCTCCTCCACCTTTGAGCCAACGTCGCACTGCATCTTGAGGTAGATGTGGCCCTCCAGGGGGCACAAGAACGGCACCTTGAATCCAACGCACAAGGCACTTTGTGAGGAGCAGTTCACAATCCGAAAAGATGCTCAAGTTACTTTTAAAAATGGTTAAAAACAGACATGGACAGAGAGGAAAAGCCATTTACATTCCCTAGTGAGAGCAGATTTGGGATCAGATTAAGTGAAATTCCTTGTTATAGTGTGCCCCCCCCCCTTTCCCACACAAACAGAACAACAGAAACGTACAATAGGGCAAGTAGTAACCTTGGTATGAAACATGCCACTGAGTAGTTCTCTTTCACTTCCTTCATATTTGATCTAAAAGAGAGATATCAAAAATGTACACAAATACATCACTATGTGTCGGCGTCATTCATACATACAGCATGGATTATAAAAAAAAGGCCTGCCACATGTGGAATGCAGGATGAAGAAGTGAGTGAGGGTGCGGGGGTGGGGACAAAAAAACAAAACATGGAGGAGAATCTGAAAAAAGGCCGACGCTGACGACTTCTATACCTTCTCCAACGGAAATCTGTTTTTCCCGATGGAGGACAGGGTGAGCTTGTGCGACCCGACCAGGACGAAGTTGCTGGTGCGAACGGCGCTGGGGCCTCCTGGACTGGCCAAAACTACACACAGAAAGAAAATGACATCATTAATACCTCATATGAAGCTTAAAAAAAATATATATATATATATAAAAAGGGGGGGGGGGGGGCGGGTGTTAAAGACTTGAGACTACAAATGTATATAACAGAAAGCCAGCGTTACAAAAGTAGGGCTGTGAAGTTGCAATGAACTTGGGTAAGGCCTAACCAAGGCGTGTATTCCAGTTGCATTATGGGAAGTGTAGGATTGAAATAAAAATGGAAGAATCTTCTGCCTCTGCTCAGGTTTCAACAATTCTCATCTTAAAATCTGCAAATCTCCCAACTCTATTGAAGTGCAACACTAAAATCACAAGCGTGCCCCTTTAAATGCGATTCAAAAGGCTTCAGTTACATTTGACTCAATACAAAACAAATTGTTTCTGTAGATTGACTTCACATATTTGGACGTACCTGGCGTATGGCTACTTTTCTGCAAGACAAAAGACGAAGGCAACAAATTAAAAAAAAAACACTGCACGTTTCAGGCAGATGAGAACCAAGAGTTACATTCTGATATCGAATTCTTGATGGGCGGCAGAAAATAAAGTTGAAATGCTTACAGTGATGGCGAGGAATCTCTTTGGAGTGATAGCCTAGAAGGATAAAAAGCAAGCAAATCATATATTTTTTACTTAAAAAAATTTAAAAAAAAAGAGGAAAAGATGGGAGTGATGGTACACAATGTGTCCGAGGGACATGTGTGTGTTGCAGAAATGACCACCCACACGGTGCACACCCACCAACATGTGAGGGATCTGATACAGAAGACTGCTCATACCGACAAACACAAATCATGGGCCTCATGAACCTGTCTCCATATTATCTGGACACACACACACACACACTTTTAAGTATTAAAGCATGTTCCATCGCTGACTGTTGTCGGTAAACACATCGTCAAAGCGGGGATTTACCTTTGACTTGCTGGGTTTCTTCTTCTTATCGCTGCAGACCTCGCGCTTCTGCACCTGCATCAGTTAATGCACGAGATCGTCAGTAACTCCAGAAGGCAGCTCAGTACGCAAAAACACCGGTTATACAAAATATCTCACATGGCAAAGATATCAAAATATACAGACATCAAAAGAAGATTAAATGGAATTTAATGTGCTCGAGGATCTATCTCTTTTCCTCAGTTGTGAGGTTCAAACTCTTACAACGTAGCATTTGGAAAAACAGCACAGCTTTTATTTTGACAGCCGCCATATGGAACCCAAAAGCATGTCTTATGCTGTTCACTATGCATTTATCCACTTATGGGATTTGAAGTATTAGACAATTTAAGGGTCATGTTTTCATTGTCATCTGAAGCAAAGTGCATGAAGACCTTGAAACACATGAGTAGATATTACAAAGGGGAAAAAAAATGAGTGTCTGAATGGTGGAAATGAAACCGCAGTACTGAGCTCGCCGATTTCTACTGGCTGATGATACTGAAATTTGTTCCAAGACACTTTTTTTCTAATATCTTTAGGGTCACATGTGAATTCAAAAAGCGTGAAATGAACAAAACTGCAAAGAAATGACTCCATGAACTTAAAAATGTTATTTGCACCCTATAAAAAGCAGATTTAGTGCATATATGTGGTCAGAGCGCCGTTATTTTGGGATTTCTGCAAACCATGTAGGAGGACACTCACCAGGCAATAGACCTCAATATTAATCTCAAAGTCACTGGAGACGTCAGATCTGAAGGCGGAGAGGAGGTATTTGTCAATATTCAACAGTCAGGATCAACAGATGTATGTTTGACCTATTCCCCGTTCAACGTCGACTGACACAAACACAGACTTAACACATTCAGTTCAACCAAAAGGGTAAAACAGCAGTGTCTGAATCGCAATTACATGGTGAACTTTGTAGGGAAGGCGAGGGTGTCCCCGCTGAGGCTGCGGTGGGTGCTGGACAACGGCGTGGCCACGGTGTTCTCCGCTCCGGCGCGAATCATGACGAAGAAGGAATGTTTGGTCGACTCTGAAATAAAGTCGGCAGACAGAAGAACGATATTCAAGCACCACTCGGACAGTGCTTTCATTTCAACCTCAGGACCGAATCCATGAATCGCCTCCAAAGCTAACACCAGTGAGGCTACGACCAAGACTCAAATAAGAGGAAAGGCTGTAGTTTTGAAGGCAGAAACGGTGCCGGCGGTAGCGTGTTAGTCAACTGTGGCAAATGTGCGTTTTTGAGTCTACCTGGCTTGTTGGCAGTGGAGCAAACGAAGTCTGCCTTGAGAGGTAGGCGTAACTCCTGCAGCATGATGGAGCCCCTGGAGGCAGACACGGCGGCGGGTTCTGGGGCTGCGGGGGCCCTTTTCTGGCCCGTTGGGTCTCCTTTCAGGCGGTCCAGCTCGGCCTTCAAGGCTTCCCTCTTCTCCGCTAAAAAATAAGAAAAAAAGTGGCAAACATCAAGCTCTGATACTAGAGTCCTACATTTCGAGCTATATGTATATATTGCTTTAAAATATAGATTTATATATATGTTCAAGTACATAACTCCAATGTTTCTACACCCTGAAGAGGTTATTTTAGGTCACAGGTACTGTATCTCGTGCAGCTGGTTTGATTTTGGCATTTTAATCTGTCTGCAATATTAAATCCCCGGGGCCTCTTTGATGAAGTACCTTTCAGAAAGCATTTCATCCTTCTGTATTGACATCGTTTGGGTTGGATTTGTGTTAAATCCTGGCTGCACACTGTTGTGTTTGTACATGCTACACATATGACTTGTGTTTGCTGACTGCTGCTCCCCCCCCCCCCCCCCCCCTCCAGCCAATCCCATACTGGCTCTATAAACTCCACGGGCTGAACATCAACTACAACTGTGAGATCTGTGGGAACTACACGTACAGGGGACCCAAAGCCTTCCAGAGGCACTTTGCGGTATGTCGTTGTTTTATCAAGGACTCGCTGTTGGATTCAGTGACCATCCTCGGGTCATCTCATCAAAATCAGCCAGTGACATCAACATAGTACATTGCTTATGACATCAAGTGTGTTCTTCTTTTTTTTTTTGGCCTTGTGGTTTGTGGTATTTAAGGAATAAAATAACAAATTAAACATTTCAAATGGTCTTTTCAAATTACAGTTGACACCAACAATATTTCATTTTATTTTATTCTATTCTATTTTAGATTTTATTACAACTATTTTTGGGGTTTTGGCACACATTACCTATTACCCATTACATTATTTTCTTCACCACTTCCTGAAGCTTGTATGTTAATGAGATGGCGGCGTACGTGTACGTCCAGAGCACTGATAGGTCCAGCGCTTGTGAGTGCTCTCAGTGGTGCAGTGGAGAGGGCTGGCTGAGTGGCGGCTGGCTAGCTTACCTGAAAACTCTGGCGACTAAATACGTCAAGCAGCAGCCCCTTGTGGGCCTTTCTGCCAGCTCTAGAGCTGAAGCCGACTCTGTTCGTAAAACTACACCTGGAAGCGCAGGTAATGTTTGCTCAAGCATTTTGCCCGGCACGCTAACGCTAACAAGCTAGCTGGCAGCTAACACCTGGATACGGCAGCAGCGGGCCCAGCACCAACTATGGAAGTAGCCTGGAGGCCTCAGAACAAACACCACTCAACCACAGAGAATAACAGGCAAAACGACAGTCTTTATTACATTAACGTCATTCAAAAACAGGGTCCAAGACCCCCCCTCCCCGGGGTCTATGCTTGGGTCACCGTCCGACTCCCTGGGGGACCGCGGCTTCGTCAGACGGCACAGCAGAAACAGACAGGGACGCAGAGAGTGGTGGCGCCCGGCGGCTTGCCCTCCTCCCCGTCGTATCTGTCTTCATGCCCCTAACCAGGTGCGAATGACCCCCCCCCCCCCCCCCCAAGAAGTGAACGCAGCCACACGGCACAACAGCACGCTCCCTAGGTTACCCAACCTCCCCCCGCAGCCGCGCAACCAGTGACAGCTGATGTCCATTAGCTCATCGCCTGTCGGTCCAATGGTAAGTTCAACACACCACAATAGCAAGAGAATATATCTAGTGTTCCAAGTAGGACACAGCAGATGAATACCTTCCTCTACTCCCCTCCAAACAGATTGTTTACGCCTGCACGTCTGCCCCTAATAGTTCTCCAAATTGCTCCAACGTCACCTTGGTTACAAAAAATATATATATATATACATTTCATGCATCTTCTGAAAAATGGCCCAGTCGCCATCTTTTCTTCCCGAACTTAGGTCTGAATTCCATTCCACACTCTTAACCTCATCGGGTGACCTCAGAGTACCCCCGACACCCCCAGTCGCTGGCGTAAACGATAGACTACGGCTGCTTTGGTGAGGTCCGCACATTCACATAAGCACTAACAAAACTGAATTGAACAGACTTGGAAAAACGTAGGGCGTGTGTTTGAACACCCCTGTCAACAGTGTGTAGCTCTGAGATCATCTCCGGGCCCGATGCCGTGGTTGCATTGCAGTGATGGTTACATAAGAGGTGTTATCAGCATCACTGTAAACAGGCTTTTTAAAAAGGTGTTTTCTTACAGGCATGTATTTATTCACTCCAAGCCACTACAGGACACAAGGTATTAGTTTGACAGCTCTCTGTACTCTGTTAGTCCATCTTAAATCAATTTTTATTGTCAATATAGAGGAGTTAATGTATTTAAAATACATAAAGTATCTGAATAGAAATACTCAAGTAAAGTACAAGTACGTGAGGAACTGTACTTGCCGTCCACCGCTGGGTATGCAGACTGTGTTAACGTGTTCATTTCCTACAATTCTGCTTCTTTACCACATGAGGATCACCACATCAGGACATCAGGAGGGTATAGTTAACCCCCCCCCGTCCCCTGCCATTCAATTTACATTAATGAAACATCATCCATTAATGATGTGTTTCTTGGTGGTGCTTGTAACCTCCACCAGATGGGGCTCTTGTATCCAAGAGCGTTAGGCTCAGCAGGCCCAAATTCTAAAATAAAGTACCAGTTCAGTAATGAAAGCTTTTCTCTTGTCGCTGTTGAGTTTGCATGCATTGAAAACAAAACACACTCATGTTCTGTACAGCGTCTTACAATCTCATCATATCATCAGGAGGAAAGCAAATATTGTAAGGCTCTGTTTGAAATGCTTATTGAATAACTTATCGTCATTTTAATGAAGAACTGCCAAAGGGAACGAATGGAAAAAAGTTAAGGGAGTCAAACTCTACTGTTCCCGGTCCGAAGCCGGGCGGAGACACCCCTCTACAGTGGAGTTCTGCGCTGCACTGAATTGTCTTTACTGTGGTTTTATGAGTACAGGATTTATTATAGCATAGACTCATGACGTCCTTGGTGGGCCAATAAAAGACACGTCTGTTCTGATATCCGTACCGACAAAACATTAAAAACATGAATTCTTCTTTAAATGTTCAGGCTAAACGAAATGAGAAAACAATGTACAAGCATTTTTGACATCTGATATTAATATCAAGGGCTGTGTGCAACCACACACACACACACCCTGGAATAGCTATGTTTCCACAGGGATATTGTGGAGAGAATTCCTGATTAATGAGCTGTCTTAGAGTTCCCTGCACTGCCCCCGTAGAAACCTTTAGTCTAGCCATGACTTGACGCTGAGAAAGCTCCTCTTTGCCCAGAATAAGAGTTTGACTTCTGACACTTTCACTTAGTTCGGATGCCGTGTTTCCCACTGGCCGTGCATTTCAATCAAAAAACACGCTAGGATCACGATCAGGTTTATATCTCAAATAATCCAAATGTAAACATTTATTTTAATACAGAAATTCTCAGCGAAAACGGATTCATCTTGAAAATGATTGGGCGTTGAACTGAACAAAGGAAGACATAATAAAACTCAGAGGAGATGGAGGTGATGACTGAGGAGACTGTGGTCGGTGTCGGACTGCATCCAAGATGAAGTACATATCTGGCTGGCTGAATAGCGAGATGAAGGGGGACCGACTACTCCCCTCCTGCTGCAGATTGGCGATCTTCTTCGATTTCGAAGAGGAAAAGATGAAAATTTAATTGAGCCATCCAAAGTCTTCCAGGAAAACAACCATTTAGATGGAGGCCAAGCTAACAGAGTCACTGAAAGTAGACTGGGCAGAGAGCAGTCTCAGCAAGACTCTGAAGCAGCAAGTAGAACACTATGACTGAAGCACACCCAGAACATGCGTTGGCAAGAGGAAACAAGCTACAATGCTGGAATCTTCCAGAAGAAAACACGTGGCGACCGTTATAGATGCACGATTTCTCCAATCTGATGCTCATTTATCTGGTCAAGCAGACCGTAGTGTGGGAATCCTCCTCCAGCCTTACACCTCAACTTCTGTCATCAGTCCAGAGTAGTAGCTCACCTTTCCTTTTTTTGGTAAGGTGGATGAGTGGGTTGACTAGCCAGTCAGTCTTCCTTAGTAGTGGGGGCATATGTATGTAAACTTGGGATTCATGTTAAATCACACTGTCACTACATTATTTTTCTGCAGACTTATACTTTAGGGCAGGCTACATTTCAATATATCGATGCTGAGAAATAAGATGTAGGACGTTTCAATTCCATATGTACAAACTTCACTCATATTGTTCACACTGAAAATGGGCTTACCTTTGAGCACACAGCATTGAATGCGCATGAAGTGTTTTAGTATGTTAACTAATAATGTCAGCTACCTCCGTGCAAAGTCTTTCCCAGCCCTTTGTGGCGCTGCTGTCCAGGATTCTGACCTGTACTCCACCGTTTGTGGTGCAGACGCTGTCCAAGCTCGCTATTTTTGGTGTTTTTGGTGTATCCTGGTAAACACCATTCAGAACATCCCTCATTTTGGATAAAATTATAAGCTCTACGAAATTATATGTTGTTTTTGTTTAATATTTTTTCCCTATTTTTGATTTAGAAACTCAGTAAATCATTATTTTTTATTTGTTTATGTATCTATAGTCATTATTAATTTATTTAATCTATGTACAGTTGTTATTTAATTAACAGTAACCACGTACTTTTGTTCTATGTTTGTTATAATTCCTGTATTTTGCATGTGTGTATTTTTGAATTGTTTCAATAAAGGCAAAGACAAAAAAAAACAACCTTGCCAGTCCTGCCATGCCTAGATACGGTTGCTATGCTATGATTGGACAGTCGTTGTTTGGGGGCGGGGCTTCAAATGTTTTCTTTTAAGTTCCTTTTATTTTTACTGTGAAGTCCTTTTGGAATGTCATGATGTCATTGATGATGTCAGAGATCAAAGGCAAAGGAGCATTTCTATACTTACAAGTAGGCTAATATCTGGCCTATGAGCTTGTATAGAAGACCTAAATCAAGTGTTAGTTTAGTTCAGATTTACCAGAACACATTCACATCCTTCAAAGAGACGAACACAGTGACTACAAACTGATACAAGCCGGGGCTATGAATACCACACGCACACAAGAGGAGATGGATCAGGCCCTTCCGCTGGCCACAACAGACGCTCTTCGCCCACTCTTTCAACAATTCCTGGAGAAGCTGATGGCGGTACAGTGGGCCGAGCTGAAATCTGGGTCTATTGACAATGCCACAGAAAGCATCATAATGAACATGTGTGTGGATATAATTAACATTATAACCAGACACATTTGTGATGCATTGAAAAGCCCACCTGACCGGAGTGACTCGACGCAAAGTCCTCCCAAACCACTCATGTACACTTCTGGATCTGATGGGTCACAGAAAAACATCAGTATACATGCAGACGAAGTCTACATTTGTCTGGGTGACACTATTTCACTCACTTTTGCGGAGGTGATGGGTGTTACGCATGACATCGGTTACCCGAGCACAAAATGGGTGACAGAGCTCGTGGTAGACGAAATAACGGAGAGGGTAAACTCCGAGCTCTCCAAAGGTTCTGGGGGAAGTGAAAACAGTGCAGGCAACGGTGAGGAAAGCAAACTCAAAGCTGTCTCCAAGTCCTCCACCCGCAGACTAAGGGCAATAGTAAGGCACATGGTGAAAATACTTAAAAAATGCTCATGCATTTTCAGCTCCAGCATTGACACGAAAGGTCAGCCGGTAAGTTTAGAAGCGGAAGCTGATACCACTGAAACCAAGTCAATGTTGGAGACATCGACAAAACAGTCAAGGCAGACCCCCATAACTCCTCTGGAAGAGGACGGACCAGAGCAAGTTTCTTCTGGGGAAAGCTTCATGGTTACAACCACCAAAGCCGTGAAGAAGATCCTGGAGGAGCAGGCGAGTGATGTCAGTGTCTTCGAGTTCAATGACGACCAGGAAATCAGCATGCTTGTGTCCAGCGCCTCCCAGGATACAGACAAAGCAGCATCGGAGATTGTTCAAGTCTTAATGGAAGAACTTGAATTTGAGACAGATGGCACACCTAAGAAGAAGTCTGAATCAGAGGTTAAATCTACTTCCTGCTGGAAAAGGGTGGGAAATAAAATCAAGGCATTTTTTGTCCAAAAATTTGCCAAGGCGTCAATCCTCAGCTTTGTGGCAAAACTGAGGAGCAACCTTAGCTGCCTCCCATCAACTACAGGAAAAGCATCACTAAAGCTGCTGATTGAGGGGGTGGATCGCCTGGTGGCGGACATGATCCCACTAAAGGAAGATCAGGAAGTTAGGAAGGGCACAGATGAGGAGTGCCTCTACCAAAGGCTTGCCAGTGACATTTCCAATGGTCAGCACGGAATGATGGCCGAGCAGCTGTGTGATGTAGTATCTCACCATCTAAAACTTGGCAAAAGATACAGGCTGGAGTTTAAGATCGAGATCAAGACTGAAGTGGACAAGTTTATGAAGCTGATGTGGAACTGGCTCAACCAGCAGGCGCAACAGCATGAGCGAAAGAAGGACCGTGTGAGTGTTGCTCTGAGGCAGATTAAGAGAGAAGTGGGTTGTCTTGCACTCGAAGAGCACCCCTTGGTCCCGGAAGGTCCCACATTTGTGTCGGAAGCAGCAGCAGCACCAGTAGATGTAAACATCAGTAAATCCCCAGACCAAGATTCCAGCGCAGGAAACAGTGAGGAAGGCAAACTCAAAGCTGTCTCCAAGTCTTTCACCTGCAGACGAAAGGGAAGGTTTAGCTGCATCGTGAAAGCACTTAAAGAATTTGCATGCGCTCCCTGCTCTGGTAGTGAGACGAAATGTCAGCAGCCAAGTTTGGAAACAAAAGCTGATACCACTGAAACCAAGTCAATGTTGGAGACATCGACAAAAGAGGACAAGTCTAGACAGACCCCCGTAACTCCTCTGGAAGAGGACAGACCAGAACAAGTTTCTTCTGGGGAAAGCTTCATGGTTACAACCACCAAAGCCGTGAAGAAGATCCTGGAGGAGCAGGTGAGTGATGTCAGTGTCTTCGAGTTCAATGATGACCAGGAAATCAGCATGCTTGTGTCCAGCGCCTCCCAGGATACAGACAAAGCAGCATCGGAGATTGTTCGAGTCTTAATGGAAGAACTTGAATTTGAGACAGATGGCACACCTAAGAAGAAGTCTGAATCAGAGGTTAAATCTACGTCCTGCTGGAAAAGGGTGGGAGGTAAAATCAAGGCATTTTTTGTCCAAAAATTTGCCAAGGCGTCAATCCTCAGCTTTGTGGCAAAACTGAGGAGCAACCTTAGCTGCTTCCCATCAACTACAGAAAAAGCATCACTAAAGCTGCTGATTGAGGGGGTGGATCGCCTGGTGGCGGACATGATCCCACTAAAGGAAGATCAGGAAGTTAGGAAGGGCACAGATGAGGAGTGCCTCTACCAAAGGCTTGCCAGTGACATTTCCAATGGTCAGCACAAAATGACGGCCGAGCAGCTGTGTGATGTAGTATCCCACCATCTAAAGGTTGGCAAAAGATACAGGCTAGAGTTTAAGGTCGAGATCAAGACTGAAGTGGACAAGTTTATGAAGCTGATGTGGAACTGGCTCAACCAGCAGGCGCAACAGCATGAGCGAAAGAAGGACCGTGTGAGTGTTGCTCTGAGGCAGATTAAGAGAGAAGTGGGTTGTCTTGCACTCGAAGAGCACTCCTTGGTCCCGGAAGGTCCCGCACTTGTG
Source organism: Enoplosus armatus (assembly GCF_043641665.1). NCBI lineage: Eukaryota > Metazoa > Chordata > Actinopteri > Centrarchiformes > Enoplosidae > Enoplosus > Enoplosus armatus. The sequence goes on from NC_092195.1 coordinate 1,978,188, forward strand.
TCTGAAGCAGCAGCAGCACCAGCTTCTATCGCTGATGACCCAGCTATCAATGATGAAGCTGCTTGTGAGACCACAGCACCCCCAGTCCAAGAGTATGACGAACACTCATACGTGATGCTGGTGTCAGGGCTGGTGAACCAGATTCTGAAAAATTCGACCATTAGTCTGTCCGATGATTTCATGCAAGTCACCTCCGTGACACTGTTCGATATGCTGAGGGCAGAGATCGCAGGCTCTGACATTGCTGTCAAGCTAAGTGGCCCCCATATTAAACGGACAGTCAAGGCAGTGCACAAGGATCTGTGCAAGATAATGGGCAGTGCAGGTATACTGCGGATGTGCATGGTGTCACAGAATGCATCAATTTACAAAATTATAATTGAGACTCTAAAAAAGCACCTGGTGACACCAAAAAAGAGAAGCAGGCTTTGCACCATGTTCAAATCGATTTGCACGACCATGGTCAAGCCTTTATCTGCCTGCTTCAAATGCTGCCGCAAAGAGTAATCGCTGGCTGTCCTAGGGTGGGTGGGTGGGTGGGTGGTACGGACCTTTTTCACAGCCGACATGTTGACTTGTCACAGCAGGAAAAGCACCTTTTTTGTGAGCTAGTTCCAGGATCCTAGTAATGTGCTTGCTGGCTCTTGCTTTGACAAGTCAAAACCTCTGTTGTGAAAAAAGGTCCATTGGGGCCTGAAATCCCATCTCATGTCCAGCTTATCGTCTGTGCTAGTAGGCTCAGTATGTCTAGAGTTCAACCTGGATACGATGCAGGACTTCAGGTCTCTCAGGGCTGCACAGGTGCCTCAGTGTTCAACACTGGGGCCTCGCAGCATTAAGGTGAGGGTTCATTTTCGGGCCTCGACCCCCTTGCTGTGAGGAGTACATGCGTGCTCACTGTGTTGCTGAGGGTTTACTCCGAGTGCTTCGGTTTCTCCCACAATTTACTTAAAAAGTAAATTTAAAAAACCCCCCCAAAAAATGAAATCAGCATGCTTGCTGCACATGGTGACACCAAAAAAGAGAAGCAGGCTTTGCACCATGTTCAAATCGATTTGCACGACCATGGTCAAGCCTTTATCTGCCTGCTTCAAATGTTGCCGCAAAGAGTAATCGCTGGCTGTCCTAGGGTGGGTGGGTGGGTGGTACGGACCTTTTTCACAGCCGACATGTTGACTTGACACAGCAGGAAAAGCACCTTTTTTGTGAGCTAGTTCCAGGATCCTAGTAATGTGCTTGCTGGCTCTTGCTTTGACAAGTCAAAACCTCTGTTGTGAAAAAAGGTCCATTGGGGCCTGAAATCCCATCTCATGTCCAGCTTATCGTCTGTGCTAGTAGGCTCAGTATGGCTAGAGTTCAACCTGGATACGATGCAGGACTTCAGGTCTCTCAGGGCTGCACAGGTGCCTCAGTGTTCAACACTGGGGCCTCGCAGCATTAAGGTGAGGGTTCATTTTCGGGCCTCAACCCCCTTGCTGTGAGGAGTACATGCGTGCTCACTGTGTTGCTGAGGGTTTACTCCGAGTGCTTCGGTTTCTCCCACAATTTACTTAAAAAGTAAATTTAAAAAACCCCCCCAAAAAACAAAATAGAGCAGATTTCTATTGTGGAGCCAATCAGAAGACAGGACAATGCCCGTGCACATTCTTTTGTCCGTACTTGTTTAAATACACTGGATCAGGGAAATGTAGTTTGTCAGACTGTGGACTGATCAACACTGTTGTTGGTTAGGGAGAGGCACATCTGATCCAGAATTCTGTAATTGCTCATTGCTTGCTGAAAAGATTCACTAAAGAGTTTGAACTAAATTCTTCGGTGTGGACAATCACTAATTTCTTGGTCTTTTAAGTATTCTGAATACTGTACTCACCCCGTGGGGTGATAGTTTTTCTGCCAACAGCACCAACAGCAAAAACTCCTTCAATTTGGTGACCCCGACGTGATTCTTAACTGACCAGCAGCGACTGGACAACGAGCGCGGGAGGCAGGTGAACACTGCGGAGGAGAAAAGGGGATCCCAACTCACAAGGTAAGCACCACCTTTTTAACAAAAGTGTGCATGTTGGACAGTACTAAATTATCCTCCAGCACGTAGTTCATTCTTCCTCCTGCTAGTATTGAAAAAGGTGTAATCAAAGGAGCAAGCAGTGAGCAAAAAGGTACATAACGTAGACAATTCAGAGGAGGTTTCGGACCTATAATTCCTGAAAAGTCTAGTGTTATTGTTGCATGCACACGGGTTCTACGAAGTAGGGGGCTTCGGGCCTTAAAAGCCTACACGTAGGTGAGTCTCGTAGGGGGCTTTGGGCCTTAAAAGCCTACGCGATTGGTATTTTGTCTCTTAAAAGTTTTTAAGAGGGTTAGGGTTAGGGTTAACCACCCCAATACTTTACCAGTACTGGGGTGGTTTGGATGGACAACTCCTTCATGAATTAAAAGATCGGGATACTGTGTGAATCTTAACACCCAGTGGGAGACCGCAGTTTCTCTCTAGGAGGATCTGTAGAAGATTGTCTCTCAGCAGCCCCGATTGACCTACAGGAGTAATTAATGAGATATTTCCATGTGTAAAGTACATTAATCAATTTGCAAATACAAAACTAAAGGATTAATCCATAAACATGGATGCATGATCGTGAGAAAGCAGAGTTTGATATTCCCACATTGAAGAAAGACTCAGGAGTGCCTGGGACTTGGGGAAAGAAGTGGGAAGTAGTAAAACATAATGTGCTAGTGTGTCAGCCAGAGAAGAAAGGAGGGAAAATCTTAAAACAGTCAGAGGACTGGTACGGAACAAAACAAAAAAAAACAAAAAAAGATTCACTAAAGAGTTTGAACTAAATTCTTCGGTGTGGACAATCACTAATTTCTTGGTCTTTTAAGTATTCTGAATACTGTACTCACCCCGTGGGGTGATAGTTTTTCTGCCAACAGCACCAACAGCAAAAACTCCTTCAATTTGGTGACCCCGACGTGATTCTTAACTGACCAGCAGCGACTGGACAACGAGCGCGGGAGGCAGGTGAACACTGCGGAGGAGAAAAGGGGATCCCAACTCACAAGGTAAGCACCACCTTTTTAACAAAAGTGTGCATGTTGGACAGTACTAAATTATCCTCCAGCACGTAGTTCATTCTTCCTCCTGCTAGTATTGAAAAAGGTGTAATCAAAGGAGCAAGCAGTGAGCAAAAAGGTACATAACGTAGACAATTCAGAGGAGGTTTCGGACCTATAATTCCTGAAAAGTCTAGTGTTATTGTTGCATGCACACGGGTTCTACGAAGTAGGGGGCTTCGGGCCTTAAAAGCCTACACGTAGGTGAGTCTCGTAGGGGGCTTTGGGCCTTAAAAGCCTACGAGATTGGCATTGTGTTATTGTTTCTACGAAGTAGGGGGCTTCGGGTCTTAAAAGCCTACGAGTAGGTGGTTCTCGTAGGGGGCTTAGGGCCTTAAAAGCCTACGCGATTGGTATTTTGTCTCTTAAAAGTTTTTAAGAGGGTTAGGGTTAACCACCCCAGTACTGGTAAAGTATTGGGGTGGTTTGGATGGACAACTCCTTCATGAATTAAAAGATCGGGATACTGTGTGAATCTTAACACCCAGTGGGAGACCGCAGTTTCTCTCTAGGAGGATCTGTAGAAGATTGTCTCTCAGCAGCCCCGATTGACCTACAGGAGTAATTAATGAGATATTTCCATGTGTAAAGTACATTAATCAATTTGCAAATACAAAACTAAAGGATTAATCCATAAACATGGAAGGTGAATTTGATCGTGAGAAAGCAGAGTTTGATATTCCCACATTGAAGAAAGACTCAGGAGTGCCTGGGACTTGGGGAAAGAAGTGGGAAGTAGTAAAACATAATGTGCTAGTGTGTCAGCCAGAGAAGAAAGGAGGGAAAATCTTAAAACAGTTAGAGGACTGGTACGGAACACAACGACAGCTTGGCTGGTTTCCGCATGATGACCGCAAAGGAGACATAAAAAAGACCCTCCAGACACGACTGACACAGCTAAAGAAACAGCTAAAAGAGGCAGAGCGAGACCGTGACGCAGCAGGAATGTTCAATAGACAAAAAAGTAAGAAGCGAGTGGAGGAAGTGCAGCAGGATATGATGTATGTAAATCTGATCTCGGTTTCACATCCCGTCACCACACTCAAGTCACTCTAACCCCCCTCCGCACCACCCTGTGGAGGTGAAGGGTATCAGATGGTCATGCAACATCCTGGCGCCCCTCCTCCCTATAACCCACCTCTTAACCCAACCCCAGGCCCCATCTCTCCACCCCCACTCCAGGCACCAATGATAAAGTTCGAGGGAAGGGTGAAGTAGAGGAGCTCAAAGGCCAGCTTGTGGGATGTTTTATTTGTGGAGCAACTGATCATTGGGTCAAAGATTGCCCTTATATTAGCTATGGTCAGCAACAGGGAGGAAGCGGTGGTCCCCCAGGGGGGCCAGCTTTCAACCCACCCCAGCAGGCACCCAATCCACATATGGCTCCAGGAGGATGGTCAGCACATCCTGGTGGGTGGGGGCAGTTCCCACAGCAGCCATAGGGATGCCCAACAGAAGGGGAATTACAGGGCTTGGCAGCTCCCTGTTTTTCTCTGAAGGTGAATGGGAAAACAAAATGGGTCATGGTGGACACAGGAGCTCGCTACTCAACCTTGAGTGATCCACCTTGCAGACTCTCACCCACCTATGTTTCTGTTTTGGGATTTTCTGGCACCGAACAAAAACTGCCTTTCACGGAGGAAACTGTTGTGACGTAGGTGAGTCTCGTAGGGGGCTTCGGCCCTTAAAAGCCTACTAGATTGGTATTGTGTTATTGTTTCTACGAAGTAGGGGGCTTCGGGTCTTAAAAGCCTACGAGTAGGTGGTTCTCGTAGGGGGCTTTGGGCCTTAAAAGCCTACGCGATTGGTATTTTGTCTCTTAAAAGTTTTTAAGAGGGTTAGGGTTAGGGTTAACCACCCCAGTACTGGTAAAGTATTGGGGTGGTTTGGATGGACAACTCCTTCATGAATTAAAAGATCGGGATACTGTGTGAATCTTAACACCCAGTGGGAGACCGCAGTTTCTCTCTAGGAGGATCTGTAGAAGATTGTCTCTCAGCAGCCCCGATTGACCTACAGGAGTAATTAATGAGATATTTCTATGTGTAAAGTACATTAATCAATTTGCAAATACAAAACTAAAGGATTAATCCATAAACATGGAAGGTGAATTTGATCGTGAGAAAGCAGAGTTTGATATTCCCACATTGAAGAAAGACTCAGGAGTGCCTGGGACTTGGGGAAAGAAGTGGGAAGTAGTAAAACATAATGTGCTAGTGTGTCAGCCAGAGAAGAAAGGAGGGAAAATCTTAAAACAGTTAGAGGACTGGTACGGAACACAACGACAGCTTGGCTGGTTTCCGCATGATGACTGCAAAGGAGACATAAAAAAGACCCTCCAGACACGACTGACACAGCTAAAGAAACAGCTAAAAGAGGCAGAGCGAGACCGTGACGCAGCAGGAATGTTCAATAGACAAAAAAGTAAGAAGCGAGTGGAGGAAGTGCAGCAGGATATGATGTATGTAAATCTGATCTCGGTTTCACATCCCGTCACCACACTCAAGTCACTCTAACCCCCCTCCGCACCACCCTGTGGAGGTGAAGGGTATCAGATGGTCATGCAACATCCTGGCGCCCCTCCTCCCTATAACCCACCTCTTAACCCAACCCCAGGCCCCATCTCTCCACCCCCACTCCAGGCACCAATGATAAAGTTCGAGGGAAGGGTGAAGTAGAGGAGCTCAAAGGCCAGCTTGTGGGATGTTTTATTTGTGGAGCAACTGATCATTGGGTCAAAGATTGCCCTTATATTAGCTATGGTCAGCAACAGGGAGGAAGCGGTGGTCCCCCAGGGGGGCCAGCTTTCAACCCACCCCAGCAGGCACCCAATCCACATATGGCTCCAGGAGGATGGTCAGCACATCCTGGTGGGTGGGGGCAGTTCCCACAGCAGCCATAGGGATGCCCAACAGAAGGGGAATTACAGGGCTTGGCAGCTCCCTGTTTTTCTCTGAAGGTGAATGGGAAAACAAAATGGGTCATGGTGGACACAGGAGCTCGCTACTCAACCTTGAGTGATCCACCTTGCAGACTCTCACCCACCTATGTTTCTGTTTTGGGATTTTCTGGCACCGAACAAAAACTGCCTTTCACGGAGGAAACTGTTGTGACGTAGGTGAGTCTCGTAGGGGGCTTCGGCCCTTAAAAGCCTACTAGATTGGTATTGTGTTATTGTTTCTACGAAGTAGGGGGCTTCGGGTCTTAAAAGCCTACGAGTAGGTGGTTCTCGTAGGGGGCTTTGGGCCTTAAAAGCCTACGCGATTGGTATTTTGTCTCTTAAAAGTTTTTAAGAGGGTTAGGGTTAGGGTTAACCACCCCAGTACTGGTAAAGTATTGGGGTGGTTTGGATGGACAACTCCTTCATGAATTAAAAGATCGGGATACTGTGTGAATCTTAACACCCAGTGGGAGACCGCAGTTTCTCTCTAGGAGGATCTGTAGAAGATTGTCTCTCAGCAGCCCCGATTGACCTACAGGAGTAATTAATGAGATATTTCCATGTGTAAAGTACATTAATCAATTTGCAAATACAAAACTAAAGGATTAATCCATAAACATGGAAGGTGAATTTGATCGTGAGAACGCAGAGTTTGATATTCCCACATTGAAGAAAGACTCAGGAGTGCCTGGGACTTGGGGAAAGAAGTGGGAAGTAGTAAAACATAATGTGCTGGTGTGTCAGCCAGAGAAGAAAGGAGGGAAAATCTTAAAACAGTTAGAGGACTGGTACGGAACACAACGACAGCTTGGCTGGTTTCCGCATGATGACCGCAAAGGAGACATAAAAAAGACCCTCCAGACACGACTGACACAGCTAAAGAAACAGCTAAAAGAGGCAGAGCGAGACCGTGACGCAGCAGGAATGTTCAATAGACAAAAAAGTAAGAAGCGAGTGGAGGAAGTGCAGCAGGATATGATGTATGTAAATCTGATCTCGGTTTCACATCCCGTCACCACACTCAAGTCACTCTCACCCCCCTCCGCACCACCCTGTGGAGGTGAAGGGTATCAGATGGTCATGCAACATCCTGGCGCCCCTCCTCCCTATAACCCACCTCTTAACCCAACCCCAGGCCCCATCTCTCCACCCCCACTCCAGGCACCAATGATAAAGTTCGAGGGAAGGGTGAAGTAGAGGAGCTCAAAGGCCAGCTTGTGGGATGTTTTATTTGTGGAGCAACTGATCATTGGGTCAAAGATTGCCCTTATATTAGCTATGGTCAGCAACAGGGAGGAAGCGGTGGTCCCCCAGGGGGGCCAGCTTTCAACCCACCCCAGCAGGCACCCAATCCACATATGGCTCCAGGAGGATGGTCAGCACATCCTGGTGGGTGGGGGCAGTTCCCACAGCAGCCATAGGGATGCCCAACAGAAGGGGAATTACAGGGCTTGGCAGCTCCCTGTTTTTCTCTGAAGGTGAATGGGAAAACAAAATGGGTCATGGTGGACACAGGAGCTCGCTACTCAACCTTGAGTGATCCACCTTGCAGACTCTCACCCACCTATGTTTCTGTTTTGGGATTTTCTGGCACCGAACAAAAACTGCCTTTCACGGAGGAAACTGTTGTGACGTAGGTGAGTCTCGTAGGGGGCTTCGGCCCTTAAAAGCCTACTAGATTGGTATTGTGTTATTGTTTCTACGAAGTAGGGGGCTTCGGGTCTTAAAAGCCTACGAGTAGGTGGTTCTCGTAGGGGGCTTTGGGCCTTAAAAGCCTACGCGATTGGTATTTTGTCTCTTAAAAGTTTTTAAGAGGGTTAGGGTTAGGGTTAACCACCCCAGTACTGGTAAAGTATTGGGGTGGTTTGGATGGACAACTCCTTCATGAATTAAAAGATCGGGATACTGTGTGAATCTTAACACCCAGTGGGAGACCGCAGTTTCTCTCTAGGAGGATCTGTAGAAGATTGTCTCTCAGCAGCCCCGATTGACCTACAGGAGTAATTAATGAGATATTTCCATGTGTAAAGTACATTAATCAATTTGCAAATACAAAACTAAAGGATTAATCCATAAACATGGAAGGTGAATTTGATCGTGAGAAAGCAGAGTTTGATATTCCCACATTGAAGAAAGACTCAGGAGTGCCTGGGACTTGGGGAAAGAAGTGGGAAGTAGTAAAACATAATGTGCTAGTGTGTCAGCCAGAGAAGAAAGGAGGGAAAATCTTAAAACAGTTAGAGGACTGGTACGGAACACAACGACAGCTTGGCTGGTTTCCGCATGATGACTGCAAAGGAGACATAAAAAAGACCCTCCAGACACGACTGACACAGCTAAAGAAACAGCTAAAAGAGGCAGAGCGAGACCGTGACGCAGCAGGAATGTTCAATAGACAAAAAAGTAAGAAGCGAGTGGAGGAAGTGCAGCAGGATATGATGTGTGTAAATCTGATCTCGGTTTCACATCCCGTCACCACACTCAAGTCACTCTCACCCCCCTCCGCACCACCCTGTGGAGGTGAAGGGTATCAGATGGTCATGCAACATCCTGGCGCCCCTCCTCCCTATAACCCACCTCTTAACCCAACCCCAGGCCCCATCTCTCCACCCCCACTCCAGGCACCAATGATAAAGTTCGAGGGAAGGGTGAAGTAGAGGAGCTCAAAGGCCAGCTTGTGGGATGTTTTATTTGTGGAGCAACTGATCATTGGGTCAAAGATTGCCCTTATATTAGCTATGGTCAGCAACAGGGAGGAAGCGGTGGTCCCCCAGGGGGGCCAGCTTTCAACCCACCCCAGCAGGCACCCAATCCACATATGGCTCCAGGAGGATGGTCAGCACATCCTGGTGGGTGGGGGCAGTTCCCACAGCAGCCATAGGGATGCCCAACAGAAGGGGAATTACAGGGCTTGGCAGCTCCCTGTTTTTCTCTGAAGGTGAATGGGAAAACAAAATGGGTCATGGTGGACACAGGAGCTCGCTACTCAACCTTGAGTGATCCACCTTGCAGACTCTCACCCACCTATGTTTCTGTTTTGGGATTTTCTGGCACCGAACAAAAACTGCCTTTCACGGAGGAAACTGTTGTGACTGTGGGAAATCAAATGCTGAGACACTCTTTTGTCTACGCCCCTGACTGTCCTGTGAACTTGATGGGAAGAGACTTGTTGGTTCGCCTGGGGGTTGCAGTGAAATGTGCACCACAGGGAACATCCCTACATTTTCCTGACGGAACTGTGATCACCTGTGACTCTTCTTGTGACATATCGGGTAAACAAATGCCCTTGGGGGCCTCAGCTCCATATACTGCTGCTGAACCACCAGCTGACATATATTGGGTACTGTTAAATACGGAAAATAATCCCCTGATAGACCAATTTGATTTATGGGCTCCATGGATTCACTCTCTCACCTCCTACCACCCTGTTCCCGACCCTCCCCATTGTACTCTGTATCATGACAGGAATGAAGATTGGATATATAAAGCTCAATTTGAGGAGAAGGTGGAGGGTGATATCTGGACCCTCCATGTAGAGGGCATATATGTGGGCCAGGAAGGAGTGGCAGCAATAGTTATACTTCCCGAGGACAGGAAATCTTGGTATGAAATGTCAAACACTGCCACCCCACACATATCTTTGGCCTTGCATGCTGGGCATCAGGCCAAAGAGTTGGGTCCCATGGTTAAGAAAGCACTCACACTCACAGATTGGCAGCCCACACAAATACCTAGGGTGTTTATCTCCCCATCCACTCACATGTACCGTATCCAATATCAAACAGACCTTAATGGCATATGTCAGCATGAAACTCTCACCAGGCATCATGGTAGAGAACGCACTGACGGGGATGGGACGCAGGAAATGCTCCAGACCCTACCTGACTCACTGTGGTCATCTGGACCCTTTGATGTTGGCTTTTGCAAAAATGGGAATCCTGTCACTTTCTCTGTCCAACCTACAGCTGCTCCTATTTGGCAACCACAGTATAAACATAAACAGGAGGCCACGGATGGTATTAAGCCCACCATAGAAGGCCTGTTACAGGCCGGTGTGTTGAGACCGGCACAGTCACAGTGGAACACCCCCATCTTACCTGTTAAAAAACCGTCTGGCACATATAGAATGGCTCATGATCTAAGAGCTATTAACGGTATTATTACCTCCCCCGTCACCCCTGTCCCCAACCCCCATGCTGCTCTTGCTATGCTGGATACTTCACACCAGTTCTTTTCTTGTATTGATCTGGCAAATGCTTTTTTCTGTCTTCCCCTGGCTCCACACCTGCAGGACATGTTCTCTTTCACATATGGGGGGCGGAGACTGACGTATACGCGCATGCCACAAGGATTCTTACTTTCCCCTTCCATTTTTAACGACACTTTGCGTGCTCAGCTTGCTGACCTTGATATACCAGACGGCTGTCTGGTGGTCCAATACGCTGATGATATTTTGGTAGCGTGTCCATCCCCTCATACATGTCTACAGCTCACCCGCTCCATCCTAATGCGTCTGCATACATGTGGCTATAAAGTATCTAAAACTAAGTTACAGTGCTGTAGAGCTTCTGTTACTTTCCTGGGGAGAGAGGTCTCCGGCACGGGTGCTGATATCTCTGCATTACACAAAGACTCGATTTTAAATCACCCACGGCCAGAAACAGTTAAGGATATGCTCTCCTTTTTGGGTCTCACGGGATACTCCAGACATTTTGTGCCGGATTATGCAGGTAGGACTGAGTCTCTGCGTGCACTGGTTAAAACTCAGGGGTGCCGCAATCTCAGTGCCAAGTTGGATTGGACGGTGGAAGCCGATTCAGATTTTATTTGTCTCAAACAGGATCTGTCACAGGCCACATCTTTGGCGCCCCCTGATTACACTCAACCGTTTTTTCTTGATGTTTCTGAGAGACAGGCGTCTGCATATGGTGTTCTCTATCAGAAACAAAGGGGGAATAGGAGAGTGTTGATATATTGTAGTGTACTGTTTGATGTGCAGGAAAAAAGAGCCGCCCCCTGTGTCAGATATGCAGCAGCAGTTGCTAAATTGACAGAAAAAAAATCGCACACGTAGTCATGCATCACCTACTGATCAAAGTCAAAAGGGGGACAGCAAAACAGCCAAGGAATATGGCATTTAAATAGTCAAGTGATAATGCCCCCTCAGTGGCTACACAGCATGTTGACACAGACTCTTGGACCTGACCACAGGAGCATTGGACAAATGACACATGACTTACGACACTGGTGGACTGATGGCAAAAATGCTATAATAAAAAACTTTGGTAAAGACTGCTCAGTGTGTCAAACCTGTAATGTAAGACCAGCCCTTAGAGTAGAGGCTGGCAAGTATCCAGAACCAGCTGCACCAGGCCAGGAAATCACTATTGATTTCACAGACATGTTAAACCGTGAGGGTGGGAAACGCTATATGTTGGTGATTGTGGACTCCTTCTCAAGGTGGGTTGAGGCCTATCCCACTGCGAGGGAGGATGCCACATCAGTGATAAAATGTGTGATAAACCATTACATTCCCACTCACGGTTTTCCCAGACTAATTCGCTCTGATAATGGAACACACTTCAAAAACAAAGACCTGGAGAAAATTGAAAAAGCATTGGGATTGAAACACAAATATGGGACCGTATATCACCCTCAGTCTCAAGGTAAAGAGGAAAGGATGAATCAGACATTAAAAAACAAGTTACTGAAAATTGTAATGTCATACAAACAAAGTGGCCAGAGGCCCTGCCTTTGGCCCTCCTGGGAGTGAGCGCTGCAGCAAATAGGGAGACTAGTTTAACTCTTTTTGAGCTACATCATGGCAGAGAAATACCTGGTCCAACTCACTCCCTGAAAGAAATCTCTAATGTGGGTTATAAGCCATATTGTGTGAAAATAAACGCTCTGGTGTCAGAATTCTCCATCCCCAACAGGAGAGGGCCTCTCCACGCGGGGACAGGAGCCAGAGCCAGGACCGGAAGGACCTCCAGAGTTCCTGTATCTGAAGGCCATAAAAAGAAAGTGGAGTGAACCACGGTGGACAGGACCGTTCAAAGTGACAGCCAGAACGCAGGCTGCAGTAAAACTGGCTGGGAAGGGTAACAACTGGTATCACCTCTCTCAGTGCGCCAAGAGCGCCACTGGACAGGAGAAGGAAGCAGAGAGGAACTAAAAAAAACTTCTTTTGATTTGTGTGTGTGCGTTTAAAACAGAAATCGGGGCCACTCTTCTGAGGAGGACAGAAGTCCCACAGGGGAAGGTTCTCACGTCAGGTATGGGGGGAGGTTCCGCCCCATCGCAAGAATGACCTGTTGAGGACGCATCATAGGTACACTTCAACTATGAGAGACAGAATGGGGGGAAAGAATCCAGGAAATCACATTGTAGGATTTTTAATGAATTAATTGGTAAATTCCTCGGTAAAATAAGTATTTGGTCACCTACAAACAAGCAAGATTTCTGGCTCTCACAGACCTGTAACTTCTTCTTTAAGAGGCTCCTCTGTCCTCCACTTGTTACCTGTATTAATGGCACCTGTTTGAACTCTTTATCAGTATAAAAGACACCTGTCCACAACCTCAAACAGTCAGACTCCAAACTCCACTATGGCCAAGACCAAAGAGCTGTCAAAGGACACCAGAAACAAAATTGTAGACCTGCACCAGGCTGGGAAGACTGAATCTGCAATAGGTAAGCAGCTTGGTGTGAAGAAATCAACTATGGGAGCAATTATTAGAAAATGGAAGACATACAAGACCACTGATAATCTCCCTCGATCTGGGGCTCCACGCAAGATCTCACCTCGTGGGGTCAAAATGATCACGAGAACGGTGAGCAAAAATCCCAGAACCACACGGGGGGACCTAGTGAATGACCTGCAGAGAGCTGGGACCAAAGTAACAAAGGCTACCATCAGTAACACACTACGCCGCCAGGGACTCAAATCCTGCAGTGCCAGACGTGTCCCCCTGCTTAAGCCAGTACATGTCCAGGCCCGTCTGAAGTTTGCTAGAGAGCATTGGATGATCCAGAAGAGGATTGGGAGAATGTCATATGGTCAGATGAAACCAAAATAGAACTTTTTGGTAAAAACTCAACTTGTCGTGTTTGGAGGAGAAAGAATGCTGAGTTGCATCCAAAGAACACCATACCTACTGTGAAGCATGGGGGTGGAAACATCATGCTTTGGGGCTGTTTTTCTGCAAAGGGCCCAGGACGACTGATCCGTGTAAAGGAAAGAATGAATGGGGCCGTGTATCGTGAGATTTTGAGTGAAAACCTCCTTCCATCAGCAAGGGCATTGAAGATGAAACGTGGCTGGGTCTTTCAGCATGACAATGATCCCAAACACACCGCCCGGGCAACAAAGGAGTGGCTTCGTAAGAAGCATTTCAAGGTCCTGGAGTGGCCTAGCCAGTCTCCAGATCTCAACCCCATAGAAAATCTTTGGAGGGAGTTGAAAGTCCGTGTTGCCCAGCGACAGCCCCAAAACGTCACTGCTCTAGAGGGGATCTGCGTGGAGGAATGGGCCAAAATACCAGCAACAGTGTGTGAAAACCTTGTGAAGACTTACAGAAAACGTTTGACCTCTGTCATTGCCAACAAAGGGTATATAACAAAGTATTGAGATGAACTTTTGTTATTGACCAAATACTTATTTTCCACCATAATTTGCAAATAAATTCTATAAAAATCAGACAATGTGATTTTCTGGATTTTTTTTTCTCATTTTGTCTCTCATAGTTGAGGTATACCTATGATGAAAATTGGAGACCTCATCTTTTTAAGTGGGAGAACTTGCACAACTGGTGGCTGACTAAATACCTTTTTGCCCCACTGTATTTGCTGTGGTGCCCCTTCACCCTAGCAAGGGAACACTTCTCTACGTGTTCTCAGTGGTGCATTTTTCAGCTGTCTATAATTATCATTTATTGTGGCCTTGATCCTTACAAGGTGATGACTGTCAAAGAGAGTGACGTATGTCTTACTAGTGTTAACATTCTTTGCTGTACATGCTGTATAAAAGCAGACCACTCTGAGATGCAGTACGGTCAGCCGGGCAGGAGCGATTGAGTTGCTGTCGGAACCGTCCGTCTGCAGACGTGAATAAAACCACAAGAACTGCTCCCTTGTTGCCGGTCTTCGGTTTTTCCTGAAATTCCCACGACAACTGGACAGCTACATGTCTTATAAAATACAGCTAAATACCCTCTAAAACCCCTATGCAAGTGGACCTAGCGTGGTATTCTAGTACTCGTCTATGGTCTGGGTGAACTCACTTGCCACCAGCAGCAGCCTCTCCGCCTCAGCCTCCACCTGGGATCCTTTGCCGTGCTCTTCGTCAGTGCAGCAGTTTAGCGCCTGACTGGCCTGATGGATAACCGTCTGCTGCAGGTTCAGCTCATTGGTCAGAATCTGCGGAGACACATTCACCCGAGTGGTCAACTAAGCGCTTTGAAACTTGGTTCTGACACATTCTGCCATCTCCCGATCTCGATTCAGGGACAATACATTTTAATACAGAACAATTCACTGCAATCCGATACAGTTCTTCTCTTCATTTGTTTAATGTAGGCATTTATTTTCCATCATAAATTAATAATTCTATAAAAGCAGCATTGCTTGCCTTCAAATACATACTGTGTATTTTATAAAAGTTAAATCCGTATCGGTGAACCGTTACACCCCGATTTTCTTGGTCTTACATTATAATAAATGGAATACTTCAGGGTTTTGGCCACTGGCCGGACAAACCAAGAGATTTGATGAGGTCACATACTGCGACGGGCATTTTTCCACTGGTTTCAAACAACCGAGTCGTTGAGAAAATACACAAGCAGATTAATCAATAATGTTAGATGCAGAACCAACGTACGTAAACAAAGTCCTAAATGCGTAAGAGGTTTCACACGAACACTTTACACTGTAATTTGGCGGGAATGAAAGTGAAAAGGTATGTATTCCAGACCTTCATCTTCTGTTTGATGCTGAAGAGACTGGATCCTCTGGGCTCCTCCGCTCTGTGAGAAACGTCCTCTTTTCTCACAATCACCTGTTTCACGTTGGGCCTCTCTGTCTCTTTCACCCTGGTGGACCTATATGCGTCAATGCTAAACACACACACAAAGAACCAAACATATAAAAAAGCTACATATTTACTGCAACAGCGACGACGGCCAACTTTAATACATGCGAGTGCTGCGCGGGAGCACTTACCTGTAGGGCAGCTTGTGGTCCTCGTCTGAGGCATCAATGCTGTCTGAGGAGGCGGTTCGGATCATGTTAGCTCTCTGGAACTTGCCAGGTTTGGAGTCTGGAGTGTTGCTCTTTACGATGAATGAGCTGGCTGGAGTTGATGTCTGCACAAAAAGGCATGAAGAAGACGTTATTGTTCAGCTGTTGTTCAAAAGGTCCAACGTGAAGTACAGGGAAGTATAGAGAGAGAGAGAGAGAGAGTGAGAGCGACCGACCATCATTCTTCTCTCTGGACTCTTCACCACAGCAGCCACAGTCTCCGCGAGTGGAGTGAGGAGGGACATGGAGGAGATATTCAAAGCATCTTCCTCCTCCGCCTCCTCATCATCTCTCTGATCTTCACTCTGCTCCAGGATTCCATCAAACAACTCGTTGATGACTGCAGAGTTGATGGACTGGTCCACATTCATCTCTATCTCCTTGACCTCCTCCTCCTCTTCCTCCTCTGGGGTTTCAGCCGTTGTTTTCTCTACAGCGTGGGCGACCGGCCTCAGAGGACTGGATGTCGAGACGGGAGGCGAGACCACCAACCCAAGACCTGCTATTTAACATAATGCATCTTAAAAGAATGTCATATTTTCACACTTTATCAAGAAGTACATCACAACCTTACGGAAGTCCTGACGGCTCGTTTAAAAGCAGTTTCTGAATAGGGGCTGTGTTTCATTTCTCCGTGGACTGAGTGTTTTGATACTTTCACAGTATTTACACAGCACCCAGAGCTGCTTTCTAATCAAACAAGACGTGGAAGTCTCACTCTCTACAATAAGGGACCTTTAAACAAACAATTACCCCTACAGCTCCGACGAAGTCCCCCCCCCCCCCAATAAATGAATCACCAATCTGAAATAGTATTGAATACCTGGCGGAGTGCACTTTGTGGGTGTATCTGCACTTTCAGCAGAGGTCGCTGTGGGTTCTTCCTGTGGCTCACATGGAGCAGCTTCAGCCTCCATAGTCTTGTAAAGCTGTTCCTAAGAAGAATGACTTATTAAATATCATCTTGCATATGCGGTGAACATAACTTTGTCATTGGTGTGTCTGATGCTTGTTGGCCAACCTTGGTGTCTGGGATTTTATTGGTTTCTGCTTCATCTTTGTTTTTCCACATATTGCTCCCCTTCTGAAAGCGACTGCGGATCTGAGCCAGCTCGGACTCTCGCTCCTGAAAATCAGGAGGCGGGGGGGTTAAAGGTTATTTTGCCGTTGCGATATATCTGTCTGTCTATATCTCACATTAACCTACCAGCTTCTGTTTTTGAGTGAGATCAGCAGTGCTTGTGTTTGCAGCCTGGGCAGCCCTGAGCCTCTCCTGCACCAGCCTGGTGTTTGGCGTGACTGACGATGGAGTTACAGTGGGAGTCCTGGCGCCCCCCGCTGGGGAGCTCTGGTTGGTACGCTCCTGGCATCTCTCTCCAAAGCGCTCCAGGAAAGATTTAACACCTGTTGGGAATGAAGGAAAGCAATATCCCATATTATTTCATACTATCCACAACATTAAAACACTAAATAATTATTATCATATTTGGCCACAAAGCCAACAAGGACATAAAGTTTGTAATTCTCTCAATGAACAACCCAGATAATATGAAAACAAAGCAAAGGACGCGTTCAGGAAGGTGCTCCTGCTGCATTGTTGAATATGGTTAAAACCTTTATAGACTACAAGATTAAAAACAAGCTGTGGCCTTTATTTAAATCATGGAAAAGCCTTTTTAATTCCTTGAATTTTTGTGTGAATCCAACTTACCAGGAGCTCCGGCAGTGGCCTTTTCCTGGGGTACAGTGGGGCCGGCAATGATGGGCTTGGCACAGAGTTCTGGCTTCTGGGGGCTGGCAGTGCGGTGGAGACCCCTGGAGAGGGCCTGATTCTTCAGGGGACTTTGAGGCACTGATGTTGAGGAGGAGGAGGAGGAGGAAGGGCCGGCCTTCTGGGGACTGGACGGGAAGGATGTTCCCTGGACAGAGCTCCTCTGAGGACTTAAGGGGAAGGTCATCCCCTGGTTGGAACTCTTCTGAGGACTGGTCACTGACTGAAGCGCCGGCCTGGCTGCAGGAGCGTCGGCCTTCTGAGGGCTTGGGAGAACCGCTCGGCTGGACTTCACCGGAGAATATGCAGCCGGCTGAAAAGACACACAACAGTCCCTTTATTCATAAACCATGTTCATTGTTTGGTCTGTAAAATGTCACAAAAGTAGTGAAAGTTCCCCATTGTGTTTTCCCACAGTCCAAGGTGACATCTTCAAATGTCTTGTTTTATCAGACCAACAGTCCAAAAGCCAAAGATATTTAATATACTATCATATATCGCCAACATCACCAGTAAATACCCACATTTAAGAAGTTGGAACAAGCAAAAGTTCGACTGACCGATTATCAAAATAATTTACATGTAATCACTACAAAGTAATTCAGCAGGAAGAATGAGACACGAGCAAACAAATGTATAAAAGTAATGAATAAAAATATTAATTATTATAAAATGTTTCTCAGAATGTATAACTATCATATTCATGCAATGCAGTCATAAGCAATGTGTGCAAAGTAATGAAGTGGACTTCAGAGCAGCTCTGGCAGTCACAGTGAGACAATTCCAGGTAAACCTACCTGATTAGAGCTGGTTGCAGACTTGCTGCTTGCAGTTGAAGCGGCCCCCACGTGGCCTGCAGCACTTGGTTTAGTGCCGGCGGCCACTGGCTTCTCTTTTGCATTCCCACTGGGGATGTTAGCGTGGCTTAGGTCGTCTTCCCAGGACCCAATGGTGGCGGCAAGGTTGGCCAGCCTGCCTCTCCTTCCCAGCGGATTTCCTGAGGACACGGTGGGGGTGGCGGGCGGTGGGACCTCGGCTTGTCTCTTCAACAGGGACAGGGGGGTGCAGTCTGGAACTGCATCGGGGGTGCCTGAAAAAAAGGTAGCAGTGTGTTTGATTCGGGCAAGTACAAAGCAAATGACTATCAGACTCTTTGTAGCTAGCATAACTGTGAGGGCCAAGGTGCTCTAAAGACATGCACTTCTATACAGAGGCGGACGTGTGGAAAGAAAATACTTAAAAATCATCTCAAGCAGGACACAAAGCATTCTTACCAGTGCCATCCCAACACTTCCTCTGCTCTGCCAGCCTCTGCAGACGAGACTTCATGCCGGCAGCAGGTGGAGCTGGACCTTCCACCAGGTCCTCCTTGTTCCTCTGCAGGGCTGAAGTGGCAGGCACCGCGTCTGCTTCTCTGCCGCTCGGCAGGTCAAGAGCAGGGGCGACCGCCATCTTCTCTGGCTCCGGCTGAGCGGTTTTCAGCTGCTCTGGCTGCGACTGGACAGCAGGCCGGGTAGCAGCCCTCTCCAGGGAGGACGTATGCCGAACGCTGGCAGGCCCCACAGGCGGTTTCTTGTCCGTCTGGGGGTCCGAGAGCATAGGAGCCACGGCTCGCGTCGCCGCTGGCTCCTGGTTCTCCTCGCCGGCTGCGGGCTGCACGTTTTCCTCCGAGCATCTGCGCTTGGAGGGAGAAGGCTTGGCGGACACCTGCGGAACTGGGAGGAAGCCATGTAGAAATATGAGCAGAGGAGTCGAGCTGCAACTCAGTGGTCACACTAACAGGACAAGTCTCGGCAGGCAGCAGTCTGACATATGCGTTCATACCTTTGTCAGTGACTGGCTCGCTGATTACACTATTGGTGTCGGCCAGTGGCTCTCTGGGCCTTTTGACCATCTGTCTGTTTGCTGCATTTGGTCTCTCTGCCATTTTCTTCTGAAGGTTTTCTCTGCGCGCCCGGGTCCGCTCCAACAGTTTCTGGTTTGACAAAAATAAATAAATAAATAGTTACTCCAATGGCTGCTTTATACTAGGGATGTGCTGATCCCATACTCAGTATTGTCCCGCTACTGGTCAAAAATCACTGGATTGGATATCGGAGGGAAAAAAAAAAAAGTATAATCAGCCTAAGCTATCATGTGAATTTAAAGAGGGATGTGTCAGGAGTAACACAGGTGAGCGGGATGTGTCATGTGAACAGTGGTCATTTTAACATTTTAGCAATGTGAGTGTTTCAAGGGCTGGCAACAGCATTGGACACTTGCACTTTTACATACAGTTCAACCCTAGAGGGTTTCATGTGAAAGAAACATTTAGAGCTTGCACTGTTTCAACCCTTAGATATGTATTTTATTTCAATGCGGCTGACTTGATATCAGATAAAATGGCCTGGAGTTCCAGCTGTGAGTGCCTTAAGATGTCATGTGCACCGAACTGTCCATAACTGAGTCATGTTGTGGGCTCTGTATTTCTTCCTTTAGGGGAGTACAGTTGTTAGTTTTTAGATATGTTAGTTGTTTAAGAGAGGGGGGAAGTGACAGCATCAGATTAGTATCAGCAGACACTCAAGATTGCAGTATCAGTCATGAAAAAGTGGTATTGAACCATCCTGACTTTATACATACAGAGGACGGACAGAATTAAAATGATCACCAGTTGAAGCAATGTTTTGTTTTTTCCCATATACACTGCTTCCAAAAATGCTTGGTCTCCCAACCTCTCAGATCTCAATAACAGAGCCATCACTCACATGGTGCTCCCAATAACACATGAGCCTGGACACCACCTCAAACCCCCTCATCTGGACCGCAAATACAGGACACTGTTCCAGCCGGAGTTTTGCCCCGACTACCACCGAGTCTTGTGGACTCCCACAGCAGCTACATTAAGATCAAGAGCATCTCACAATTTCTGTAACTTTTGGAAGCAATGATCTGACGTTCACACCGCGATTGATGCATCCTTGCAAACTATTTCTGTCACTTTTCACGTGAAAAGTGGAGTGCAGCACTACGAATGCCTTCCAGGAGAGACCGCCATCGCCCAAATTGTTTATTGTTGATTTGACAGCAAACCACACATCGCATTTTTAAATAATGATATTGTCGTAATATTGATGATGTCAGAAATTCATTCAAGTCAGAGCTCAGTCAGTTCACCATGAATTAGTTCTTATGGCCTGAAACCTGAAGTCAACAACATTTTCAGTTGGGAAGCTTGTCTCAAACCATTTTCCAAACCAGACATGAATACAAGGTGAATTGAAATCGATCTTCAACAGAGCCAAGGAGTCGATGTTTGTGATCCAACAAACTGTTTCTGTCTGCTAAACTCTTTATTTACCGGAACTACTTCCCTTCTCGTGGGAGCATGGAGGGAGAGGGGGGAGGGGGGCTTTCTGGTGTTAAGGAGGAAATAACAATTACCCTCAGTGAGTTGGAAACATTTTACAACCTCTAACTGTTCGCACACTGCAACATAGCTTGAGAATTCCCCAAGTAAATTTGTCGATGCCGAACTTGAGACTCAGACCTCTGTATATTTCACTCTCGTCAGTGTCAGACTTGGAATTTTTTTTGTTGCCTTTTCAAAATAGGTAAAAATATTTCTGATTCTCCATCTTCCCAGGTAACTGCTGGATATCCGCGAACACAAATGTGGGGAGCAAGGCACAGCAACATTGCCTGCATCTATATAGAGTACTTCAACAAGCAGCATAACAGCCTAAGACACACAAAACAGTCCTTGTCCACAAAAGCCTCTGTTTGCTCGCCCTCTTTCCTTCCTCTTCTGGTTTTATGACACTCCCTTGCCTTGGCCTCACACGGCAGCCTGTCAAGACAATCTGATCCACTGTGCTGTACGTTAACTGTGCAAGCCCCAACACATTCCTGCAGCAGCTTCTCCAGGCAGAGTGGAAAACACTGAAGTCACATTTAGCAGCATTCCTCAGGAATGAGCCACTCCTGCTTGCAGTTCCCGGATTTGAATTTTCAAAAAGCTCCACTGGCCAGGATACTGGAGTAAGACGAAATGTTATCAGATACAATTCATGTCTAGTTTCAGCTTGCAAAGGAAAAAAAAAACCCAGCATGAGCGCATTAAGGAAAAGAGAAAATGAAGCAAAAGAGGGCCAAGCGTTGGACAGTTTCCAGTGCTGACACATACCTTTGCCATAAATGGAGTCAAAGTCGTTCCATTTGAAAAACGTTCACTTACTAATTTGTCAAACATCGAGAGAACTACACGCACTGCCTTTAGAAGCTTAATGTACTGGTTAGTTATTCATTTTAATTCAGATTCGTGGTCGCTGACAACTGACAAGACAAAGAAACAACACGTGACATGTTTTCACTGGCCGTATTTCAACGTATTAGCAACGATACATTTCTGTGTGGCTACGTTAGCTTATGTCAAAAGTACCGTGGAAGCAAACAACTTAAGTCTCCTGTCGTAACTAACATGTGTCTAATAACGCTAGAAAAGTAGTAAATGTTATATCAGGTATGTTAGCATTAGCAGGTAACGTTAACGCAGATATTTTGATTCAGCATTAGCGTTACGTTAGCTAACTTAGATCTACCGTTAGCTTAACGTTAGTTAGTAGAGTTAGCTCGCCGACTCACCTCAGTAAACGGGTCCATTTTCGACAGTTTGTCCCCACACGAGCAATATTTCAACAACGGGGTGTTGTAAAAAATCGTGTACACCACTATGTGTACACAAACAGGGCGTAGTGAGGCGAGGCGAGCTGAGCGGCTCTCAGCTTCTCTTCTCTTCTCTCTTCTCGACTCCTCTTTGCACAAAACAACTGTTCAAATTTGAATTTCAGCGCTGCTCCTACTGCGCAAACTCCAATGGCTAAGGCAAGCGCCCGCGCACCAATCAGAAACAAGCAGGCCAGGCGTTACACGTGCTCAGCCAATCACAGCGTGGGTGTATGGAAATTGGCTGTCACGGACCGCAGACCACAACACTCCATCGTCCACATTTCTTTACGGACCCGTCATCTGTGGATTCAAATGCTGAAAAACAAACGGCTAACGATAAAACACACGCTTTTCATATAACATTTGAATTGACATTCAAATATGTTTTATATTTTCACCCATTTAACTGCAAACAACATAAACATAAAAGACATGTTTCACCAGTTTCATCTTCATTCCAGAAATAACACAACAGCCCCCCCCCCCCCAAAAGAAAATATTGATAAATAATTTATAGGATCAGAAATACTTTATTGATCCCCGGGGATACGTTTTTACAAAGGAATAAAGGAGAAAAGTAAGAAAAATAAGAAAAACAAACAGGGGCGACTGTAACAGGCTGCATGCACGGTAGGCGCATGCGCACTCAATCATGTAGTCGATGAAGTAGATGCTTACAAAGATCACTTGGAGGAAGCATATGTAGTACCATCCATGGTTTAACACATTCACTTTTCGTGAAACGAGTCGTCCCCTACAGGATGTTAAAACAAAAGAGCAACCAAATCAGACTTGCAGACATGCCACATAAAAGAGCTATATTTTTTATTAAAAAAAAAAAAAAAAGTCAGACATGGAGACGACTAACATGGGCACTCATATTAAATCTCAGTATGAATTTAGTGCTTTGCTAGTCCCTGCAATGTAAAGAAATATAACGTTCTGGCCTTTTATTGTGGGTTTTGTAAAGGGGCCAGTTGCAGTGTTAAAGTGGGGCAAAAGTTACGTGTCACTGGGATCTCATTAGCCCACGTTACATTCTTCAGCCTCATCGACCTCTGATGCTTAAATTTATTTTTTTTCTTAAATACATCTATTCCCTTTGGTTTATGCTACCTTAAGTTTTCACACATCTTAATTATAAGTAGTGCCCATGCGCCATGTGCATTCAAATAAATAAAAGGAGTTATCTGGATTATCATAAAAATTTTTTCCAGTGCCCGCAAGACAAAACTACTGGCCAGATTGTCAGTTTATTGTTATTGAATTGCTGTGAAACATGGCTTCTTTAATGTTTATGGGAGGGTTTTGAATTAAAGTTTTCCATGGAAAACTACAATCATGGCGTCCAATAGTACCAAACGTCTGAGTCTGATTAGCGCTGAAACTACAAACTACGTATGCATCGACGTCCGCCTGACACCAGGCGTTGGTTGGTGTTTTGTCGAACCTATTCTTAGAGGGGACTTCATTTCCCATGAGCGTCCGCGCGTGTTGCGCATTTCCCCACGAAACCATGGAAACAGATCAGTCAATGCAGCGTCCGCACCTCACAGAAGACTGCCCGGCGCTTCCTCGCCAGTCTGGCCGGGGCTCCGTGTGGGCGGGCTCGCTTCGTGTCAGCCCAGCCGTGTAAAAATGTTTTCAAAAATATTTCTTGCGTGTCGTTCAATGCGCAGCAACCACTCCAGGTGACCCCGCTTTCACCGTCGGCTCTCCATTTGGGCAAACATTAGCCGGGGGCTAATTTAGCCAGGTTAACTCGCTAAGTAACGTTTGTATTCCTCGCACGGCACGGTGGTGTTTTAGGTGAACGCCAAACGTTACAGAGAGAGAGAGAGATGCTGGAATCGATAAAAGTAACAGGTAAAGTGGCTTTTGTCTTGTGTTTCTGTTGTTTTCCAGTGACTCTAGATATTCGTCTACTTAGCGGATTAATAACATATCAGGAAGCAAATGTAATACCATAATAATAACTATAATAATAACGGCAACTTTTCTTAAAACTAACTGATGTGGCATTAGTTATCCGAAGTGGTAATTTAAGCTAGCTCGGTTAAAGGTGGGTAGGTTGGAATATGAGCCCCAGTTAGCTATTAATTAACTTGTAATTACCAGGGAAACCTAAAGGAACATGAATAAAACGCCAGTGTATTGTGGGAAAGCATGAATTCATTTATAACTCTCCGTTTATACTGAATTATACATACGCTACGTTGTATTTTCATTCGGCTTAATTTACTGTGTCCTACGCATTTGTGTCGGAAAGACTCGCGGCAGACTGAAGAAGCTCACGAGTGAGAGGCTTTCCGGCGAGCCTCACTCAAGTGCTGAATCATGCCGATTATTGGGAATCATGCTGATCATTACTAATCACGTGCTTTAAATGAACATTAGCGCTTTGATTGATGTGATGGATGGGACTCGCGATGCTCTGAGCAGTGATTCCTGATTGCTGTGCAGCTGCACTGCGTTCAGGTTTCAGGACTGTGTTTTGCTGTCACTGGTTTGAAATGGTCTTTAAGATCCCCTCCGGACATAGTAGTCTGCTTCGAACAATTACAGGTGTCTGATGTGGGGGGTTTTTTTACGCAAAAAAAAGTATAATTTCCACATTAAAATCCTTCTATCTTATTAAAAATGTATGAATATGCCAACTTTTGGTAATTTTTGGTAAAGTTTTCCTTGCTGGGCACGATATGTCTCCTTACTTCACTGTAAAGGCCATTCCCAAAGTGTGTACATCCATATGCTTGAATTCAAATGTACTGATTTTCAACATAATCTGATATTTTCGTCGACACAAATCACTCATGTACACCAAAAAATCTTTTAATGCTTGAAACGAAACAGTCCTGTCGTCATATTTGTTCGCCGCCATTAAATAATCATGATCAAAACATATCAAAGTTAATATGAACAGCTGCCGAAGTAAACAAAGTGACAATATACATTGCTGTAGGTATAAAGGAACTTTATTTTTCCCAATTGCATTTATAGTAACAAACTTAGGTGTGATGGTAAAGGCTTTGAGAGTCTGAAGTGTTTTGGTTGAAGTGCCTTGAAAGTGCTTGAATTCTACTCTTAAAAAGCTGTACAAACCCTGCGTCTAGTGTCAGACTGTGCACATGCATCATTCTGCACAGTGAAGCTCAAACATCCAACAGCTGGAACCAGGTGAGAAACATGTTTCTGAGTGGAGGGGGGACTTTAAACTAACTTTGTAAAACTTCCACACACCAGAGTCCACTCGATTGGAATGCTGGGTTGGTGTACTTTTTTTTTCTTCTTTATTTTCCCTACAGTATGACGCGATAGTAGCTGATCACATCAGTTGAAAGTGAATGACGAGATGCCCAGCTAATGTGTTAGGTAATGGTATTTGATCGGGTGGATGAGCAAGGCAGTGAAGCTCTCCACTTTGTCACTTTTCCCTCTTCCAGTCATTACTGGGCTGCTGAGGCCATTAGTTTGTGCTGCCTGTGGTTGCATGGATTCCGCCTCAGCGCTCCTGTCCGAACAGAGAGCCTGCTCTTACTGTGATGATGTTCCCGGTCACCTTACTGGAAACTGCAGAGGAACTGAATGGCTCATAGCCACGGACTGCTGACATAACAGAAGTACAGGACACAAGTCACATCAGGTTTATTTGAGTCAGATCACATCATTATGATTGTAGAAAAAAAGCAAAAAAAAAAGTGGGAGAAGACAGTTGTTACTGTGCTTACAGAGGTGTTATCATCATGCAGATTACAAGGTAGGGTATTTATTTATTTAGTACCTTGTTTTTTTTTTAGCTTGGCATTGGAATAGATCTAATTTTATCCTGCCTTGATAACAGGATTTGTCTATCAAGCTATCTATAAAAGGTCTGCACGTGAAGGAGATTCTAAAGTAAGCAGCAAACACTGTCCTGTCTTACTGGTCTCTTTGATCTCACTTCTTTCAGAAAGACTCCACTGGCCAGAAGTAGAAATGTCCAAAAAGTACATTTTAAACTCCACTGACAGGGCACTGAGTTCAAGCCAAGTGTACCTGGAGAAGATTTCCTCAGGTGTCCTCAAAGACCTCTTCAGCTCTGGCTCCAGCAGCTACAACGTCCTGCTGCAGGAGGAGGAGAAGAATAGCCCGAAGCGGTCCCCGTACAAGAGGCCAAAAACATTAGCGAAATGTGGCGCTACGTTCAGTAAAAGAAACCGCCCGGGCATGGCTCCCAAAAAGGTGCGCGCTCCAGAAGGTGGCGGTAGGCCTGCGCAGGCGAACCGCGTCCTCTCAGGAAGCAACTCCAATCTCCCCAAGCCGGCGCGCAACATCGCAGTTGTGGGCAGCACCATGGGCCTGACCCCCCGCACAGTTCCACAGCTCAGCAGGAAGGCGTGCGTCCCCGGTTCCCCACGCACTAAGCTCCCCTCGCTGCACAAAGCGGCGATCCCGCGGGACTCGGACAACGCCAAGAAGCTTTGCATCCTCACAGCCATCAAGCCGCACAACGTCGAGAAAGAGAAGGCCAAGTTCTTCAAGTCTGACTTCAACTACAATCCACAGTTTGAGTACAGCAACCCCGTTTCTCCGCTTGTCCTGGCACGGCACAACAACGCCTCGGATCGCTTCCTGACAAAGGTAAGGGAGTGTTTGTGTTTGCTCCATTTGGTCAGGTGAGAGCAATAACATCTGCAACAAATAAGCTTTATTGAAATGCTGAATAATGTCTTCCTTCGCCGGCTCCCGAACAAGCAGCTGTGTTTGGGGGCTGTGAACAAAGTCCCAAGCAACTATAGCAAACATCCTCAAAGCATGATGGTGGTTATTTTATAGGCTGATTCTAGTATTTTGTAGACATAGTACATTTAAAGTTAGACTATTTCTAAGATAACAACATGAAAGTATCTCCTATTTTGAATTCAAAGCTGCACTAATAACCAATACTTTTCCCGGTAACATTGGATCAAATGACAACATGAAATGTGAAAAGAAGGGGCTCATAGCGATGAACCCACAGAGAACTGCCGTGAACTCTGCAATCCCTCTCATTTTAGTGTCTTCCAGCTCGTCGTTTTGTTTTTCTCATGCAATTGTGAGCGTAGTTTCCAGCGAGCAGGCAGACCAAGTTCGAAGCTGGTGAAAATAGTGGCGCATTAAGCAGCTAATGCGCCACTAAACTTTTTGGTGCAGAAAATATAACGGAACAGCTCACTAAATAGATACAACATGACAAATCCAAATACTTAAATCGTTTTAAAAAACCTTCCTCTAAGTGTCTGTTCAAAATTTCCTGAGCTGGTTGGGACAGTGGGTGCTGGGGGACTTGGACCTGCATAAACTATCTCAAATACAGGCTTACTTGAAGGTACATCGAGGTAAAAAAAATAGAGAAACTTGAAAACCTGAAAGTTGCTCGCTTGAAAAAAAAGAGAAAGAAAGTACACTCAGCCAGTAAGTGCAAGATTCCACCAATTTCTGGCCCACAGGCAGTGGCAAGTCATTCATCACATCTGCAACAATGTCCCTAGTGCGCATGCGGGGGGGGGGGTGTTGGTGCTGAGCTGGCTGGTTCGAGATCAGCAACCTCAACATGCCGGCAGTCAAGTCAGATGCTGCGGCCACGGAGACTCGCTGCCAAAGCTGTTCAGCGTCAGGGCCGATCGGAGCTGACGCAGTGGCGAGTCTGTTGTCCAAGTGAAAGTGGGAAGTGGCCGGGATGAATTAGTTCAGGAAACAAACGCGCAAGACTTAGTTTGGCACTGGAGGATTCGTTTAAAAACGGCCTCAGTGGGTGCCTTAAATCAACATTATGATGTACGTGTCCCCTGAGCATCACACACACACACACACACACACACACACACACAGAAGGATTCAAATTCAAAACGTGTTCCCAGTGAACAGGAAAATAGCCCCGTGGTGTTCTGTTGTCGCCTCTTTTTTTTTTTTTCCCAGTAACACAAAGTACACAGATAGTAAGATGAGGACAGAGTGAGTGAGCTCAACCGGAAATGCAGCAAAAATGATCCTGCGGAGGGTGCTCGTGTTTTGGCCTATTTCGTCATGTTTTGTTTTCTCTCTCTCTCTCTCTCTCTCTCTCTCTGTGTTGAACTTTTAAAGTGGACTGTCACTTGAATTACTTTTGCCTTACAGCAGGAAAATGGAGGACACTGATACTCAACAGAGTAATCTATATCAGTAAGTTGGGTGTTATCAGTGAAAAGAGGGTTATTAAGAGGGATATTGTTTTTTGTTTGTTTGACTCAATGGTCGTCTGTGTTATTGTCTTGACTGTTTCTTGTTGTGGCAGTTCTCTCTCACCGCTGCTTTGGAGCAAGTAAGTGCTGTGCAAGTCCTGCCTGTCCAACGGCAGTCACGAGTCGCGGGCGGCTTTTACATCTCACAAGTTTTTTTCACCCCTTGCAGGCAGTGCACATCATGGAGGACGCTCTGCAGCGATATGGCAGCTATGAGAAGTTTGAACAGGCCACCGCCGGCAACCTCCTCACCAAGAGCCGCATCTGTCACAACGTCAAGAAATACATGGAGAAGGAAGGCTGCGTGGGCGAGGTAAGGGGGAAAGCAACCTGGGCATAAAAACACAGCACAGGTCTGACAGTTACCACTGTGTAGCGCTTTACACACACTGAAGAGGTCATCCGGAGCCTGGTATTTTTGTCTGTGGCTGTGCTCTGCGTTGTGGCGGATATGTACATCCCCATTTCAGAGCGGCAGACAGCCGGGCATCACAGGGAATGAGCTCCGGGGAAAAGCGAGACCCCGCAAAAAGCCTCCACTTCGCTGAAGTCATCCTGCGGCTTGCTTGTGCCGAGCTGTGTTTATGTAACCATCAGCAGATACACGTTACATCACCAGGTTAATAATGTTCCACCGAACGCTTTACACCACATATACACGCACCTTGCGCATGCCTGGTAAAGTCCTAATGGGTTTAGACAATGAATAGCATTAAAGGAGGAATCCACCCAAAACCTCTGTGGCACTTGCACTTCTGGATCAGTGGTTTTGGAGTAAAGCGAGTGATACTTTCAGAGTCTACGTAGCCACAGGGTTTGCCACGTTTGCAGACGTCCAAATGCAGCCCGGTTCCAAGTAATGAACAGAATCTAATGCAAGCTAACATGCAATAGTTAGCTCATCTTAAAGTGTTTTTGCTGTCTGATGTCACTAATACCGATATACCACCAATGTTGGCAAACCAAAAGTAAGCAACACTGTCTATCTGTGTCGATATAGATCGTAGTCCAGGTGACAGACGACCTCCTGTCCAGAGCCTCCATGACGGTGGTGAACAGCAGACCCACACTGACCATCAACATCTCCACTGCCCGAGAGCACTGGCTGGAAGGCATGCTGAGGCATGAGATTGGTGGGTACAGTAGCTCTCTTGCAGGACTACAGGAGGTCACCAGCTCTATCGGTAGACCACTGCGTTGATGTTGCTACAAGTAATTACTAGGAATTTGAACTATATAAGTAGTCCTTGTCTCTGTCCACCAGGCACACATTATTTCCGTGGTATCAACAACTGCCACCAGCCATGGAGCAGCAGCGTGGGCCGGAGAAGGCACAACCTGAAGCCCCTGAACCCCACAGAGGAGGGCCTGGCCAGCATCCACAGCGTCCTGTTCCGGAAAGACCCCACGCTGTGGCGCGCCGCCCTGCTGTACTACACCGTCTACCAGGCCAGCCACATGTCCTTCTCTCAGCTCTTCCACAATCTGGGGCGCTTCGTCCAGGACCCCGGTACCCGCTGGGACTACTGCGTCCGAGCCAAGAGAGGCCAGACCGATACCGCACAGCCAGGTCACTATGTCGCTAGGCAGCGTTTTAAGATTCAAAAGAGAGTTTGCTGATATGTGAAGCCAAACTTTTTTTCTGACCTCTCACATTGCAGGCTGCTTCAGTAAAGACCAGGTCTACCTGGATGGTATCCTGAAGATCCTGAGATACAGAGACAAGATCAACTTCCCACTGCTGATGGCTCTTGGAAAGGTGAGGCAGCTCGACTCTCTTGACTGGCGGCATCAGTCAATTTATTGATTCAATAAGTAGCTGCTAGTCTTTTTATTAGAGGCCTGTGCCAGGTGGCTCACCTTGCGAGGCAGCTGGAGTCACGAGGTCAGAGAAGGGAATAAATCGACAGCTAAATAAAGAACCTCACCTTCAGATTTAGCTTCTTCTTTACCACAACAGTCCGACGCAGTAACTCCTGACCGCCTGCATCAATCCACCTGTCATTCCCCCTTTCTGAGACCTGCCTGGGTCCAGACCTTTGAATCCACCCACACTTGACTGCTTCTGGTCCGGCATCGTGACATGAAACAGCGGTTACTAGCAGTGAACTTGTTCCCTTGATACCCTCCACTGCCAGGCACTTCTCTCTCTCTCTCTCCCCATCCTCTCTGGATGCACTCGGTAAAAGAGGCTGATAGTTGTACGCCGTCCTTTTGAGTGTCCTCAGCTGCGACATGCAGCAGCGATGATGGGTTCTTTGTATCAGAGTAGCAGACCAGGCCTCAGCGTTGAAGGTGAATACATTCATCATCTGACTTCCCAGTCAGTCACGTTCCCATTAAAAGCTACTGCTCGGTTTTCCTGTCAGCAGCGTCTTGTTTCTAACGGTGTCTCCTCTCTGCCAGTGCTTCTACGACGCCGCTACAGTAGAGCGAAACAGCAGAACGATATCGTTTGTGACACTCAGTCGCATGGAATGAACGTTTAACTACACAGGAGATGGCCACAGTTCAGATAGAGGGTGAAATGGAAAGCAAGGCTGAATGAGGCTATTATAATAAGCTCTCTAAGGAGGGAACAGGCCGCGTTCTGCTTCACAGGAGCCGGAGGCGCTGACGGCGACACGAGGTGCTCAATCCCAGCTGTAGTGAAGTGACGTGTTGAGAAAATGGCACGTCATCAAATGGTGAAGTGAATCAAAAACCTGCTCGTGAGCCAAGTGTGACAATCGCTCACTTTGACTTTTCCTCTAGCGCCATCATCAGGTCAAAATGTTTGTTTGTCTAACGCTTTGGCTCATGACCAAGTACCTGCTAACTAATGACACTCCCATCAGCCTCAGCTGTGCTTTGTTTACGTTGTGTGTGCTAATGTTAACATGCTAACATAACATGAACTAAAATGGGATCCGTAGTAATCAGTGCCTGCTAAACATCAGCATGTTAGCATTAGCATTAAGCTCAGGTTGCTAACTCCGTCTCTTTTATTTTTCCGCGGGCTCAGGTGTCATTTGAAGACGTGGACCGCCTGAAAGCGCTGGCTCAGATGGAGAGCGTCCGCATCCCACACTTCATGCAGGACCAGGCGAGGTACGGCGAGCAGCTCACGAAAATCATGGCGGTCAACCAGCTGACCGACGAGGAGCTCAAGGCCATTATCTGAGCCGGCTCCGCGCTCGCCGCACAAACCCGAACGACGACCACGCCACTGCCAGCCGCGGCCCGCATGCCTCGACACCGACATCCATCACGACGCATGGCGGCAGAGTGCGTGACTTGTGCAGCGTACTGTATTGCATGTAGTGTATAGAGTTGTGTTAGACAGGATTTCCTAAGTTTCATCTGATAGTGGCTTTTCATTAAATATCTGTTACTACCCAGACGTTTCTCCGCTGATACAGAAGACATCACCCAGAGAATGAGCTCAGTGTGTTTAGGTCTGAACCAGTGCCAATACAATACCTGGACCGCTGTATCCATACAAAAATGCTACTTTACCATACCTTAACTTTCTTTTTACCAAGTACTTAGTGCCAACGTTTTTCTCTTACTTAACAGTTCCTGACACAAGATCGTGAATCGGACCTTGAATGAACCTAAATTAGAGCCTTAGCAGCATTAAGAAGTGGGAGCAGGAGAGTGGCAGCGGGGGAAAGGACCCAAATGACAGCTGAGACGGCGGGATGGTGACATCAGTGGTTGAATGACCAAAATAGCTCACAGGCAGGTCGAGGCAGGCAGGC
This sequence comes from Enoplosus armatus, assembly GCF_043641665.1. Classification (NCBI taxonomy): domain Eukaryota; kingdom Metazoa; phylum Chordata; class Actinopteri; order Centrarchiformes; family Enoplosidae; genus Enoplosus; species Enoplosus armatus. Next base: position 2,010,000 of record NC_092195.1, read on the forward strand.
AGATTAAGGTCCAGGTTAAGGTTCAGGTTACAGAAGCAACATAGCATAGCAACTAGGACGAACTTACAGAGGCACAAAGGAAAATGGAGCAGTAGAAGTAGATACTGGGATAAAGCAGGAATCTGTATTGGAAGGAGAACAAACAAGTCTGCGGGCATCAGGTGGACAGGTAAAGAATAACACTGAAGGGGCCATGGAGAGTGGAGAAAAATTCAAACCACCCTTCGAATATGGGGGGGGGGGGGGACAGACGGTGTCTTGTACTAGTGTCTCACCTTGGGTTAACTAGGCTATTTTTGCTCTCTTTGCTGACGTAAAATGGCGGAAAAACTAGCGAGCCACGCTGAAAGGCTAATCAGCACGATCATCACGCCAAACCGTCTGGGAGGTGCTGTGAGGAATTTAAAGTGGGTAGCATGATGTGCTAAATTTGAATTTATTTATTTATTCCCTTTTTTTTTTTTTTAAAGAAGTGACGGCCCTAATACCGATACATCTGTGGCAAGCTGGTGTCCGGTGAAATCGGATGCGACAGTGTATCTAATCTAAATGCAGAGAAGGGAATTCTCGGAGAATATATCTGAACGCTTCATTTTTGTTGTTGTTGTGGAAACCTGTGCATGAATATGGTTAATGGTTATGTACACATACATAGACATACATCTAGTTCTAACGTTCTTTGTCTTTCTCTCACGCACCTACGATCTAAGTGTACTTACCGAGTGTTTTATATCCGTCCCTTTAGTGAAGACGAACACTTGCACTTTCTCTCCCCCCCCCCCGTTCGCCCTGTTCGACTATTTGCACTTTGTTACCTTCGATCTACCTTTTTCCGACTGCACAGCAGGCGGGCAGTTACCGCGTTGGTGTCATTTGGACAAAACTGATGTGTTTATGTTTTACAAAGCAAACCACAGCGCCTCGTGGTTTTACTGTGATACCGGATGAGTCTTTTTTTTTGTTGTGTCGTTAATACCAAGAATGACCTAACGTCGGGAGGCACGTGCGCTCCCTCGAACACCCCTCGAATGGTACAGTTCAGTAACATAGAGTATCTACGTGATGTTTTCTATTTAACATTTTTTTTTTGGGTGATATTCGTAAAAATATATCAAATAAAGTTGACTCCCTGAAAATGCGTTGTGTCCTAACGTCTTTTTCTTTCTTTCTTTCTTTCTTTCTTTAAAACAGAATGTCGCAATTCCGTTCACAGCAGCCGGATGGGACTTTTGTTTGGTTATATATATTTTTGTACGTCAAGGAATGACCACGCGGTACCATGCTGGTCGCTTATGATAAGCCATTTGGATTCCATGCATGAGAGTCTTAACATGCAAAGATGGGACATTTGTTGACAGGTCATTTTTTTTGTTATTGTTCCCGTCTAAAAGTACCAGCGGGGCCTTTAAAAACCCCACCCATTTGTACCAGTGTACTCTATGTATCTATCCAATGTTGGGGCAGGATCGTAGGCTGTATAAAAGAAGTGGATGTAGCCATCTTGTTTTTTTTGGAAGCAGAAGTGATGTTTCATGTTTGGGGTGAGAGGGAAAAAATGGACAACCTGCTTGTAGAGTGTCTTTTAGTACAACCGAACGCCTCTATCCTGATTACTACTCAAGATAGCCCCCCCGCTCTAAAGTGGGACCGTAATTTACTAAATGGACATCATGCTGTGTTGAAGAAGACTTGAAGCTAGCGATTGAGACCGTAAACCATGAGGAAAATGTTTACTGAGGTAACGAATCAAGTGAGAAGTGGGGTCATTTTCTCATAGACTTCTACACAATCGGACTTCTTTTCGTGGAGTCGCTCCCTGCTGGCCATTAGAAAGAATGCAGGTTGGTGCTTGGGCTGGATACACATTTCTGAAGGATTACATGTGAGTATATTACCAAATGGATGAAAAAAAAAAAAAAGGATTAGCCTAATGCTAGCGGCTGTCACTGAGCTACAAAGCGTATAATGCTAACTGAATATAGGCTAAGTATCCGGAGCTCTTCTCAGTGTCAGGGATCAGTAAGGAGAGTTGACCGCAGTGACCCAAATTTGTCACGACACACGCTGCTGGCCTCTCCGAAACCCTGTCCGGAGGTGTCACACCTCCCATTCATCGGCGTCCGGTTTCACTGGGAAACTGGAAACCATTGGTGGTGACTGACAGCTACAAGCAGTGACACGCTGGACAATAAGGTATCAGTCGACAGCACAGAGGCAGGCCTCACCCCTCCACCTCCTCACACTCGGCTCTGGTGTGGTGAACATGAACATGCAGTCCCCTAAGGACTTCGATCAGACATGCTCGCCCCCAGCGCACTGATTCACTTATATAAGCGGATCTCAGTATGTCAAATTCAAAATCTATATTGCCAATTCTGATAAAACAGCCGCGCTCCACCACTAGAGGGCAGCAGCGCACAATGCATTTTTCAAGAGGCGACCGACGGCCGCAGAAACGACTCAGAGAAATCCTGAAACCCCACGGGTCACTGACAGTCGTGAGATCCAGCAGATGACATGCCACTGCCAGCTGGAAGCAGGGCACGGGGGGGGGGTATATATGAAATAATGGACTACAAATGCTACTAATGCTGCTACACCTCTTGTCATAAAAACACACAGGGAGCTATGAGCTATTTAACCATTTAGAGGAGGTAGAAGTCAAATACGTTTCTAGCTTGTCGGACACCCACTAGTGCACTGCATCAAGGGAAGCCCTAGAGGGCCCTGCCCTCTCCAAAACGCCCCGGGGCCGTTGCTGGTGAGTCAGCTGTGAATCCACCGGAGGCCCAAAGGCAGCGTCCCAACAAAAGGAATTTGGACGCTGTTGCTGCAGTGCACGGCAGCAGGTGGGTGCTACATCACTTCCCTGTTGCAGACTCCCACTGAGGATTTAAGATTTTAAACATTCATAACATTTCTCTTCTGCACTGAAGCCCAGAGAGGAAGAGGAGAAGGCTCGACCGGGAGGCCGACGAAGGGGGGTGCTCTGCGCCTCCAGAAAATATCTGCAGGCGTGATGTAGAATAGCGCAGGAAGCATGATGGTTCTGCTACATGCTCTCTTACATGAAATGGAAGCAACCCGCGCCCTGAAATCTGCTGTTTTTCCGACTCAGGTTTGGTTTTGATCATCAAAAGTAGCCGTGTGTGTTACTCAGGAACTTGCTGTTCTACGAATGTGCGGAAGAAATGATCTTCACACTGGTCACCGCTCACCAACTGCGGAACAAATGGACCAGTGGCAACTGCCACCCTGAACCTCGCCAAGAAGGCGGCAGGAAATGGAAGGAGGCAACCATGATGTTGTTACTACGTGTCTGGTTTCCGATGCGTCTGGCACTTGAAATAAGCTTCCATTTGATTTAAAGATCCCTCTCTTGAATTTAAAAAACCCCACCCACGCAGGAGCGGCACGAGCCCTCGTTGGGAGTGTGTGGCATCATCCATCCAATCATCTACTATACACTTTGACGTGTATTTCAACATGTTCTGGTTTATAAGCATGATATAAGCTTTTTCTGTAAAACGAATGAATAAATTCATGAATACATTCTCTGTGGTACATTTATTAAACATATTGTGTATTTGAAAATATGTCAGAATATCCCTTCTCCGTCCCCTGGAAACACTTTTGTGTTTTTATCCAAATGCAGAACATAAAACAGTATCAGTGTACAGTTATGATCTCTAAACAGTGCCTGTAATGCTCCCAGGCTACCAGAATGAGCATAGCTGGATTCAACCACCAGGGGGCCCCTTGAGCTTGGGGCAAGGAAGCAGCGTAGATGATGGCCCTGACCTGAGGTACTCGGGCTGAGAGCAGGTATATGTACTGGTACTGGGTAAATAAGGGACCAATGGATATGTGGGGTTCCCAGTGAGGGACGGGGTGTGCAGGGAGGAGCAGGATTAGGTGACCGGTAAAGGGCGGGAAACTCTGAGGGCATCCGGCGGAGAGATGGGAAGTGTCAGAGGACACTAAGAATACGGGGACTAGAGGGAGGAGGAAAGAGAGAAGGGGGGGGGGAGGTGTCACCACGGTAAAAAATAATCCTGACTTTAAATCTGCACTAAGCTATATTGTTTTAATATGATTTCATCTGCCCACAAGTGACCCACAAAAATCAATAAATGCAACTTTAAAGCAACATAACTGGTTATGAAATTGAATAGATGTGACCTACAAAAGCAAACGAGACCATCAGCGAGAAGAGTGGCTATCTATCTATCTATCTATCTATCTATTTATCTATATATATATATATATATATATTGTTAATGCCTATCACCGGGTCCGATTCCCCACGAAGAGCCTATGTTTACATTTCCCTGCACCACAAAGCTCTCCGTGATCATGAGCGTGATGGCCAACATGCACCAGGCGATCGACAGCACTTTGTACACAGTTGAGAGGCTAGGCTAGGTTAGGCTTTAGGTGACGTTAGCTTGGCTACATTCAGCTTTAGGTAACATTAGCTTGGCTACATTAGGCTTTAGGTAACGTTAGCTTGGCCACGTTAGGCTTTAGGTAACATTAGCTTGGCGAGGTTAGGCTTTAGGTAACGTTAGCTTGGCTAGGTTAGGCTTTAGGTAACATTAGCTTGGCTACATTCAGCTTTAGGTAACATTAGCCTGGCTACATTCAGCTTTAGGTAACATTAGCTTGGCTACATTAGGCTTTAGGTAACATTAGCTAGGCTAGGTTAGGCTTTAGGTAACATTAGCTTGGCTACATTAGGCTTTAGGTAACGTTAGCTTGGCGAGGTTAGGCTTTAGGTAACATTAGCTTGGCTACATTCAGCTTTAGGTAACGTTAGCTTGGCGAGGTTAGGCTTTAGGTAACATTAGCTTGGCTACATTCAGCTTTAGGTAACGTTAGCTTGGCGAGGTTAGGCTTTAGGTAACATTAGCTTGGCTACATTAGGCTTTAGGTAACGTTAGCTTTGCTACATTAGGCTTTAGAATGCTCTCTTTCAACCAAATGTGAAGTCACCTGTGCACAGTTCATTTTAACCACTTTCTGTTTTTGTTTTCTTTTTTTTAAAGACTGATTAAAAAAAAAACAGTTTTGGGGGCATTTTCTGCCTTTATTTGACCGTGGTAGCAGAGAAAGACAGGAAATGTGGGGAAAGAGAGTATAGGAATGACATGCAGCAAACGGTCCAGCCAGCCGGGAATATCTCAGTTCTCTACTTTCAGAATTCAAAATGGCCCAAAAAAAAAATCTGTATATCGTCTTTCCCATAGGTTGTTTGTGTTGTAATGTGTGATCTAATCATATCACTACAATCACTGATAGAGCGATGAGTTCAGTTTTTCGTTTTTTTCTGCCGCCGTGGAGCGGCTTAATGAGCAGTTGAGGCAGCAGCATTGTCCTCTGATGGCACTCTGCCCCGGCACCTCATTTCCATCACAGAGGAAGATGGAAGCTCGCACGAGCACACCGAGGCCTGGCTTACATAATTGAACAGCGCAGCCTTCACGAGCTCTTCAGCTGGGAGGGCATCATCCTCCCGACTGACGCGACGGATGATGCTGATTAGATACGGCGCTTATTTGCATTAATGAGAGCTCAGACGCAGCTGGAATAATTTCTCTTTATTCTATATACATATAGAAAATGTTTGGCACATTTCTTTTGAAAGAACATTATATGTTTTGTTTTGTTTTTTTTGTCTGGACATTGTTATGGCTCTAGGACTTACCAGTTACTATCATACACTGATACATTTGAAACCCAAAAGGCAATCTTGGCACTTCTTCACATTCATCAGGAGACTCTTGAACGCTGAAGACAAGACGAAGCAGGATCCAGGCGGGACAAAGTCTGGTGACGCCCACCGCTGTCCTTTGGCGTGACTGCGGATGTCGTCACCGCTCGTGTTTGGGCATGATGTCTCCTCTGTCCACCACTGCCATGCCAGGCCTGCTCAGCTCCTTGGGGGACACGTCCGCGTAGAACTCGGCCACCACGGGGCAGTGGTCCGACGCCACGCCGCCCCACGACCAGTTGTCGGGGATCCACGGGTTGGTCAAGCCCTCTCGCACTACCAGGCAGTGGCCTGTCGGTGGAAAGGACACAAGGAGGCGATAAGTGGACAGCAACTAGCAGGCCTTGATATTTAATTATCAGGCCTATGCATTGAGGGTACCACATCTTCAGTCCTGCAAGACTCATATCTTGACACGCAATTTGCTTTTTACAGACTTGTGACTCGACTTGAGTCTTCCCTTGTCTTGTATGACTTTGACTCGACACTTGACTTTGAACAATCTTAAACGACTTAAGACTTGGACTCGTCTTGAATGACTTAAGACTTGGACCAATGGACCAATACCAAGACTCGTTTTCATTGACTTCAGAGCGGATTTGGACTCGTCTTGAATAACTTGAGACCTCACGGAGACTCGTTTTCATTCCAGCATTTTCTTGAGCTTGAATAATAACCTGATGTAGATTTGTCTCAAATAACTTGAGACACGATTCGTCTCGATTGTCTGACTCGACTTGTTGTGAATGACTTCAAATTCTAGCACTGTCCCGAGGACAACCACACAGTGTACCTACCAGAATAGATCTTCTTGAGGGAGCGGCTCACCCAGATGTTGTCCAGACAGCGGGTGCCCTGTGGTGAGCGGGTGCTGATGTTGGTGTACTGGGCGGATGGTACCAGGGCACAGAGCTTCTCCTTTCTCAGGATGTCCAGCTCGCAGCTCTGAGGAGGGGAGCCAAAGTCTCCCAGCACCACCAACTCCTTCTCACCTGCAGAGAAAGATAGGAAGGAGTCCAATGAGAACAGGACGAAACTCTCATAATTCACCTTCATGCAGAGACGGAGGACGCGCGGGACTTGCTGTCCGCGGCCACTTGAGTTTTGATCCATCAGTCCCTTTAAGGGCAAGTTGCGCGGAACCGACGTGTAGAAGAGGCGACTGTTACGGGTCTAACCTGACCTTTGAGTGTTTCCTGGATGCAGGGGGAGAGGCGCTGGCACTTGGCTTCGTCTGTGTTGTGGTTCTTGCCATTGGACTCTTCTGATGCAGCTGTGGCCTGCATGTGGACGTTGACCACTGTCAGCTCATATGAACCAACCTAATGGGGGGAAAAGGTCAGGTATTTGATTCTGTTTTAGCAACAAAACGCAGGGATATACATGAAGCGATGTGCGATGAGTCCACATTCTTACAACTTGGGTCTTATTTTCATAGTTTGGGCCGTCCATTCCTATCAATAGTCAAACCATTGTTTACAGCCTTTCTTGCCCCGTCTGACTTCGCTTCTGTATTCCCATATCTTTGGTGAGTTCAATGTTATTACAACTAATAGAAATGATGGCCAAAACGATGAAGAAATAAGATCCAAGTTGCAATAAACTGGAATTATTCTTTAAAAGCCTGATGCTTGGACTTTGTCTCGTGTGCAGAGAAAGCCCATTCAACCTATATAACGCAGTCTGCACATGATTTCCTTTATTTCAACGTAACATCAAAAAAAAAAAGAAACTGATTTTATTAGTGAATACGTTTGTTTTTTAGCAAACACACCTCATCTGAACGCTACATTACTTACAGAAAAGTGAGCCAGGTAGAGTCCAGGGTAGGTATGACTCCCGTTGCCATTGACAACGGGAGCCTCCAGGACGGCAGCGTCCTTCACGTCAATACCAGACGAACTGTCCCACAGAAAGCCAGAGTAGCTCGCTCCCTGGGAAAAGAGGATCATGGGAGATGGACTCGGATATCTTTTAAAGATTATCGCACTGCCCTACTTAAATCGCCTCAACGCCATTATTAATGGCTATTTTACCACTTATTAATACGTATATACAAGGCCATCACCTCAAGCAGCAACCATGAATGTTCATCATGGTATAATGCAGCGTAGGGTTAGAGCCCCAAATGTCCAAAGCAAGAAGACAAGAAGAACAATCACAACTCTAACCTGTCACTTTCAAATAGTTCTGATCAAATAGCAGAGAAAACCCGGGGAGCTCGCTAGAAAAGCAAGTTTTTTTCTTTCGTTTGAGTGGAGGCGTCCAGAAACTTGTGGATTAACCTCCAGCTGTCTCCTCCTTCAGCCGCTCTCACTCCTTTGTCTCCACCACGCTGCTTTTGTTAGTTCCCCCCCCCCCCCCCCACTTCCCCCAGCTCACAGGTGAGTCTGATTTATCTCCTCACCTGCCCACCTGCCTTCCTGTCAAGGGTGAAAAGGGGCTATCCTGCACATGACCATCTACCGGCCCACCACAGAGGTGAGCGAGGAGCCCGTTCACTGGAATTCCTCGATCGTGGCTTAATTGGACTATTTTCTACAGCGCTGTGTGAGCCCCGAGGTCGTTCTCGGCTGGGTAACGGCGGCGCACCGTGTCACAAGGCCTGATTTCAGACGTAGGGATGTGTTACAGATGAAAGATCGGGTGACAAGGCTAAGTCACAGCTATCAAACTGCTACTTTTTTTTTTTGTTTGGCTACTGAAAATATCCACTGAGACAAGGTGAAGATGAACCTTAAGGGATCTACGTGCAGTGCTGAGCTAAATAAATCCAGGAGGGCTGGATACCTTTTGAAACACTGAAGCGCCGAACTTCTTGATGCAAGAATAAACCTGCTATGAGGATCGATATCTAGCATTTTGGGACTACTTGGCAAAAGTTTGGGGTTTGACAGATTTGGGTACTCGAGGACTGATGATACCAATTACTTGAAGCAGCAAGGCAGCAGTTCTCTGTCCAAACCAAAGCAACTAAAGAGGCATATCTGTGCCGTTAGTGACGGATGCCGTACCTTGCTGGAGTGTCCAGTGGGTTTTTCAGACACAATACTTTTCCACAGCCCTCGCGGCCATTTCCACTTCCGCACGCTGGACAGCGTTCCTTGGTTTAACTCCACGCAGAACTGAAACACAAAACAGAGAGAGGACATTTTGTCAGCACTATGCACAGATAACAGATTTGTCGTTAGCTGCACTTCATTATTTGACAGTGATGCAAATGCTAATTTTAGTTCCGCTCGCTCCTCTTGGAGGACGATCCACCATTTCTTTTGATCTTAGCTAAGTATTGAACCTGGTAAAGAAATCACTTGTAATTCGGGTTAAACTAAACGCATGAATTGTAGCTAGCAGTTAAAATGGTGAAGAAGTTATCCAAAGTAGCGTTAGCATAACCTAGCTACACCGTCCAAATCTTAAAATATAATATAATACTACAATATAAAATGTAATACTGGGATATTCTGGTAAAATTATTATCTAAATTAAATGACTACTGTAGATACTAAAAAATAAGACCTTGTAATTTTAACAAAAATATAACAATTATTTCGTTAGCTAAAGCTAGTGGTCCTTGAGTTGAGATTTGTTTAGCCAACAATTCTGTTAGCACTTTCTCTTACAGTCAACTAGGTTTTGGCAGCACTATGTCAAAAATGCTAATGCTAGTTGCTATAATTGCAATGCCTAGCGGAGCAGAAGCTAGCCCGGAGGTGGGTATATAGGCTCCTATGGGTGTATTCCAGGCTTTTAACTTACTCAGACTTGAGCTAGATCTTCAGTAAACCAGAGATTATTCAAAACTGCAAATAATTTGAACCTGACACTCGGTCCATGTGTACACCACTCACAGTGCAACATGCACAGTAAAAATAATTGGCCGCCTAACCGACTTAAAATTCACTAGCTTCTATAGATGCTAGCTCCTTTTTACAAACCCATTTCAATTTACATTGCATTTGAATATTTATAATGTATATATCAATATATATACAGTGCTTAACAAAATTATTAGACCACCACCCAGTGTAATGTTAAATGAACAGTATTGCTGATGTCTCTGTAATGGTTAATCCACCAGGATGTGCAAGCCAAGCTCTTTAATCAAAATGATATCTTTAATGCTGAAATAGAATTATTGTTGTTATCCATGAATTCTCAAATTTACTGTTTTACAAAAAAGTAGTAAAGCACATTATTATTTTTTGATTGAGATGCCGAATCACAGTTATTTACTTGCATTCCTGAACAGAAACATTTGTTTTGTGGTTGCAAAGAATGCAAGCTGTTATCAGGGCCAAAGGAGGTCGTACAGAATATTAAGATTTTTTGGTTAATATATGTGAATAAGGACTATTTAGTTGTTCCAGTTTGTTATTTGCCTAATAAATAACAATACAATTTTTAGTTTGAAACAAGTTTTTGACAGATTTCTAAAATATTTGTGTTTTCTCATTAGACAGGTGGTCTAATACATTTGTTAAGCACTGTATATATATTTGATATTATTTTATCTATATAAGGCACCAGATTTGAGTGAAAAGACAGTCATGTTTTACATTACAGGTCGGTAATAGGAAGTAATTTCTTGGTATTAACAATGAGAATATCTTGGTAAAATTAGGGTTGTTTTCTGTAATGGGGTAATAAACAGCAACAATGGGCTAAAACATCTCAATGATGTGAAATGTTAACCAAAGGACTTTTCTTTTAGCAACAATGTTGTTGTATGGCTAAAATTCAGAACTGCACCACAAGTGCCAAGGACACTTCTAATCTGTCTGATATGACAAAGTCCAGTTCACACGGAGGGTTGTGCTTTATTGTTAAGCTTGAGGGCAGACGAATCGGCCGTCAGCGAAAACATGTTTTGCTTAATCGTCCCAACAGTCGCCGAGAAACAATACAGAGTTCGGTGAACTCAAATAGCCTCATCTCGCCTCACAGAGGAAACACAGCGAGAAAAGAGGAAGCCTCTCCTGTCAACATCACCGAGGGAGGGCTAAAGCAGCGGTGGCGTAACGTACTGGAGAACAGGCAAAGGTAAGTTGGTGTGGAAATAAGAGAAGTTGGAGAAGGGGAAGGAAATCGAGGGGGGGGGGAGGGGGGCTGCGCAGAAGAACGTGCTCGTGGCGGCTCAGGTTGCTGCTCTGGCTGACCCCGCCGCTGGCTCTAAATTTAACCGGAGAGGCTCCCCCCGCAGGACACCGGGAGAGTCGGAGGAAGCCCACCTAGTGCACGCACGCACATGCATACATGACCCCCCCCCCCCAACACCATGAGAGGCCCCACACTGACATGACACCTATTAATATTTAAAGTGACAATCTGCTACATTTGAATAATACATATAATAATAAATGTCTAGCTGCTGGCCATGCAGCTTCGTAGAATTACAAATATAAATCCTCGAATATCATGAATATGGGCGATAAAACACACGCAGTATGTTGCGCACGGTCAGGTTAGGGTGCCCCCGGGACAAAAATACCCCGTCAAGCACGGTGTGCAGAGCAAACTAAACATAGCAGTTTTATTATTTTTTTCCAGACACTCGGGAAGCAAACGTACGGAGCCTGGTCGGTGTCAAAGACCAAATATGAACGTAGCTTTAAACGTCACTGTTGACATTTGAACATATGTTTGAAGGGATGTCAAAGAAAACACAATACGTTGTTCCACGGGCGAAATCTGAATCTGAGGAATACCTGCGTGTCTCATGGTCCTTACATTTGCCCTTGGCCTGACAACTTTCACTGTTCACGTTAATGTTAAAAAGTCAACGTCAAGTGGAAGTGCAAGCGAAGCGAAGCGAAGTCGGGCTACTCCAGTTAGTTACGGAGGAGCTAACGATAGCGATTTTGAGGTGCCTACAAATATATTTGACATTGTTTTAGCTAAAACTGGCCAACTTTAGCTGCGGCCAGTTAGTGCATCTTGTCCTCATGGGGACTGAAACACGAACCCATGACGGTTTACCAAGAGCAGCGCGAAGCTAGATAACGCTAATTAACGCTGTTACAAAGTCTACGAGGTCACCTCGCAGTGCTACAATCAACTACAGCCGACTGCATTCTGTTCCTGGCCCAATAATATTAATAATAAAGCAATTTTCAGGCTGCCAGGAGGTTCGGAAACCCCAAGCAGGATTTACTTTCGGTTGCAGTCCCCGGGGGCCATTCAGCCTGTAAAGTGTACAAGGATGAATTGCTCCCAAGTGCGGCTTTTGCCAAAACACAAAAACACCCTCATAATTCAGCCTGTGAGGACCAAAGTGCGGGGACAGCAGGCGGTCGGGGCCCTGGCAAGGAGCCCGGGCCTGGCAGAGCTGGAGAGTCCCACTGTGACACCTGGACTAGACCAGGTACAAGTGGGGGGGGAAGCACAGGCTCATTTCTCACTGCCAAGGATTTAATGATGTGATTACTCGACTGAATGTTGATCAACGGCACAGACAGACCGAGTAAAACCTCCTCACCGTTCTTCTCTTATGTAGGACACAAAGTAGAACCAAATATGAGTCTTTGGTTATATTCACTTAATTTGATTAGTCCAGCTTGAATTGATCGCTTTGCTTGTTTTGTGGCTGTGATGAACACAGGAGCGGCGAGCGGGGACAATTGAGGACTTGTGGTCATAAAGTACAGGACGTCTCCGTATGTTCCATCCTGTTTTTGTGCGTCTATACAGTTGCGAGTACGTTTTGTCCTCGCATCTCGTGAAGTTGGCTTGAATAAAAAGGCAAAAAAAAAATAATAAATCCATCATGTGATTGGAGCTTGTTTCACTTCCCCAGGTGAAAACCGCTCACGGTCACTCGGAAGAGAAACGAGCAAAACAAAACAACACAAAACAAAACCCTGAACTGCTTCTTCAAAGCAGGATGATGGACAAATGAAGACATTCAGGAGCAAACGGCTGTGAACTCACTGAACCTTCAGAGGACTGCCAGATAACTGTGTCTCTGGGGGTTTGCCAGTATCCACACAACACAACACAACAACAAGGAGAAGAGTGTGTGTGTGTGTTTTATAGAAGTATTTATAAGGTGGGAAGCTAAGCCACGTCTTATCGTTGCGGCTTCTTATTGCATGTTAGTGATCGTATGTACACAGAGGCTGTTTGATAGTAACCGGTGAGGCCTTTTACAGTATGACTAATCGTGGGTTTGAAACCTAACCACAGGCGAGAGGGTTCCTTAGCGACGGAACAGACAGACAGAGGACAACAATCTAAAACCGGCACGCTCTCTCTTCTCTCTGTGTGACTAATCGCAAGATGTCCAGGAAACATGTCCACCAAAGTGGAGTGCAGGGTATATCCACCTATATTAGTAAGTTATTGCCACAATGTGCAGCTTAGCTCCACTACATCTTCCCCAGATTTGGATATTTGACTGATATCCAGCCTTCAAAAGACCACGGGTGATAGTCTTGTGTTATTCTGCGGACTTAGCAATAGTCCATTGTGTGGGACTTCAAAGATTCCAGGAGTTAATGCGACCTAGAACAGAGCGCAGTGTCTAACTATAGCCCAGCGTAACCCTGTGCTCTTTCCAGAGGAATCTGCTCTTCAGATGAGCATCTTACTGCTCACGAGCCCCCCCCCCCCCCCTTTTTAGTATAATTTCAGTGGGAGGTCTAAGATGTGAAATCACTGGTCTTTGAGATTGCACCGACATATATATATATATATATGCACATGCGAAAGATGCAGTTAGGCTGGGCAATATGGCTGAAATCACAATATTGATTAAGATATTTTCCCATATCAGTACTGCAAATAAATGCAGAAGCATATAAAATGGTCAAACTGATGGTCAATGCAATAAAATGCCCTTCCACTGTTTCCAAAACCAAACTCCTATATGTAAAACAAGAATTTTGCATTATATACAATATACATATAATTGTGTATATTTTCTTTACTATATTATCAAAATATGATTACACTAAATGTTGGTAAATGTTAATATGAAATTATCGGCAACATTATTTCTTTATTGACATTAAAATAAATCCGACATTTTTAGTGCCAACAAATGTATATTTAGAGTTTGCCAAGAATGTTATTCTTGTAGGGGATAAAGTCCCGTGAAATGTAGTTTAGATCATCATGTGTCACTAATAAAAACTGACTCATGACATTCTTGTACGGTTGGCAGCTCTTTAGTAGTAGCATGCTGGTGAGTAAGTGATGGCTTTACTACTGTCAAATGGAGATTTAGCACAAACATTCTTGAATAATGTCATTTATAACTACAGTGTGTAGAAAATATATTTGCACGCTTTTTCTTCCATAGATGTGTAGGTGAAGGGGGAAGCTAATACACTGCAAGCAAGACACTGCAGCAATCAAGTACCTACTGTCACCCAAAGTCATGCAGCTGTTTAAAGACTTTGATTCACGCTATGCCTTTTCACGCCCTGAAAAAGAAATCCTCTGATGTTAAAATGAGGCATAAAACGTAGAGTGAGGTGAAAGAGAGAGCGGAAACCATTCCTCATGCAGGAGGAGACACTGCGGGGATGGAGGATGAAAAGAGAGGGCGCTAATGACTAAGACAAGACGGAAGAGACGGGAAAAAAAAACAAAAAAACAAAAAAAAACAGGCCCAAAATCAGCGTGGGAGGCTGGCAGGAGTGAAAACACTGCAATGTGGGCTGCCACTTGTCCAGAGGTAACCCGTCCTCCCACCGCCTCCCTCTCTCCGTCCAAAATACTCTGCCGCAGACCTACTTCCCTTTCCACGGAGCTCTGATTTCTCCGCTGAGGAACTCTCCGGCAGCCAACGCAGAAAGTGACATTTCGCGGGTGCAAACAAGTGTGTAGGCTGAACAGGAACATATCGCGCTGCTCAGAGCGGACCGCCGAACTCTGGCATTTGAAAGGATACACTGACATCTATTAATGCGGTCGCCCTACATCTCTGCTCAGCGAGGGAGTGGGCGATCGGACTGTACAAGTACACTTCATGGATTTGCTTGTGGCTTTATCCAGTGTTTTCCCATACCGACAGACTGGGGTCCCAAAATTTGATGTCTTAATTCTCGGCCACAGCAGCATTTAATACGACGAGACTTCGCGGTAAAATCAGTTTAAGAGAATCGCTGCAATTGGAGTATTTGCTCTGGGGGTGGGGGGCAAAGAGCCATTGTAATGTAATATCTGTTGTGTTATCCACTTGCATTCGATCTCCTCTGCCGGAGAATAACCTGCTCCCCAAGAGAGGTGTGGTTTGTTGACACATTTTGTGAATTTATTGTGTCATTAGCAACAGAGCTAACAAGGTTGTTAACTGACAGTTACCAACTAGCCAACGTCGGAACCCATCGGCTATCGTCTGGCAACGGTTTAACCTCTGGGGGGGCGACAGCCAATACTCGGGGCTTCCGGCATAGCCAGTGTACATCTTGATAACGGAAACCCGGTGCCGAGACCTCCTCGTCCAAGCACCGATCATTTCTTACGGTCTGATGAGCCAATAATAAAAAGCTAACCTCTAGGGTTCCGAGATTGATGTTGATTGGCATTTCGGCTAATGCGTTCCGCCTCTTTAGCTCTCTTTTTACCTGCATGCAACCGAAGCCCGCACAAGCGTGATTGGGCGATACTACTTGGACTACAAAACGGAAACCAGAACGCTTCCAATGCCAAAGTCTTGTCCCTTTGCCTATGGATTCTGCATTCATGTGCAATTATTTGTTTATAGAGATAAGTATCTCTATATCCTAGGCTGTATTAAACTCAGGACGTGGTTAGCCTAGCTTGGCATGAAGACTGGAAACAGGGGGAAACAGCCAGCCTGGTTCAGTCCAAAGCAATTCGTGGTCATCGGGAGTATTGCGTGCCAGAACAATGTTGTTGTCACAGTGAGGTTGCCAGGTTTAGTACCAACAGGCCAAAACCTGTCTGGCAATCACTATCTAAACGGAGATGCTGCGAAGAAGTGGGCGCCTCGGGTCCTTGTTTGTCAAGAAACTCTTACAGCGCTTAACTCCCTCTAAAACCACAAAGTTTCACAGAGATTAAACAAATAAGATACAACATGTTAATTAGTTAGAGGAGAGGTGGTAGATGATCTCTTGAATTTTGGGCGGAGCCAGCCCAGCTGTTTCCCCCTGCTTCCAGTCTTTATGCTAAGCTAGGTTAACGGCATCCCAAAGCTCCAGACTTAGAGTGAAACACGGACATGAAATTGATATTAATCTTCTTATTGCACTCTCAGAAAGAGAGCCGAATGAACATATTTCCCGAAAAGTTGAGCTAGTTCTTCTGAGGCTCCCATTTCCAATGATAGTGGCGAGTGCAATGTCATGCTAACCAAAAAGAGCTCTCACAATAAAACCTGGTTTTTATAAAACAGATTTCCCCCCCCCCCCTTTACTTTAACTTTAAATTTAACATTGAACAAGATTTAATACTGGAATTCTGAACACTGCCCCACCAGATTAGCAGAGTAAAATGTAATCGCTTAATATTTCAAGGCAGATCTCTCTAAATACGACGTTAGCAGGTGCAAAAGAATCTTTGTTCACTGTTCATATTTTCTTCTCGTCAGATCAGTGCACGTATAATGGAGTGAACAGGATTAACATGGCGAACTAGAAGGCAGTAGAGTGCAAACGTCCTCTTAACGCTGAATAACTTGGAAAGCTACAGCTTCCGTCCTGATTTATGTTTCGGTGTAATTTGTCTTTGGAGAAATCTGGCCGTCGCAGATCCCAGCTGTCAGCCAAACTGTGCCAGCATCTTTGTTTGCTCAATTGTTTTTTTCTTACTTTAAAAAAAAAGAAAAAGAAAAAGGAAAAAAAAAAGAACGTGAATCAAAGATGAATCCTGAATATCACTGCTGAATAGGACACCCCGCAGCCCCTAGCAACCGCTGGTTGTATTTATAGTAATGAAAGCATAAGAGAGCGCTAACACAGTTTAAACCCTAGAAATAGAAGACATTTACACTCGGGAGACGGAGACACACACACACACACACACACACACACACACACAGAGAGAGAGAGAGAGAGAGAGAGGCAGAGTGGAAAGGAAAGGGGGGAGAATTTGCATAACAGCAACACATTAAATAAATGGGAAACACAGAGCGAGAGTTTCTGAGTGCATTTCCCTGAGTGGTGAGTCATCTCATTTGCGATGCTGCAAATCAAGGCAGAATTCAGCAGCAGAAGTCCTCCCAATCAAGCCAGCGTGGCCCGGGCATAGAGCGGCGGGGTGCCCGGCCCCACTTTACCTTATCAAGAGCCTCCCGCTCCAGCAGGTCCTGCACTGCCAGTAACTTGATGCTGGAAACAGAAAGAGAGGGAGAGTTTTCATTATTAAAACTGTTTAAAGCCACTTTGTGTAAATTATAGCATCTGGTGGCGTTTTTGTTCGTAGAAAAATGATCCAGTCCTGCTGAAAATTGCCGCAGTGTGTGTGTGTGTGTGTGTGTGCGGGCTACCACGCTGTCTTCTTTGGTACTACCACTGGGGGGAGCCAAAGCCAGAAATTTCTAAAGCTTCATATAGTTGCTTTAAAATAAGACTTTATGCAAGTTCAAAGGGTTAAAGACATCATTACTAGGTGACCTGACTGAGAGTGAGAGGAATTAAACCACAAGCGGGAAACAACAAGCATGACTCCCGGTGAAGTGTGTTTTAAAAGCGTACTGTGACGGCAAACCCGAGCACAAGTTTGCTAACGTTAGCTAACTTTAGCCACCAGGAGCTACCTGTCATACCACAGCCAGAGAGAGGCCATAGCCGCGAAACCCTTGAGTGCACTGAAATGAGCAGTTGTTTTGTTTCATTCAATTCAGCTTTTCAGTTTTTTTAAAAAAGGACGGTTGAGTAGTGTATTTGCGTTATTCGTGTTTGGACATGCTTAAATCAGTCCATTAATAACCCACTGAATTACCTGAAATGTCTTTGTTTTTTTTGAACAAACTGAAAAACCTGTCCTTCAGCCTTTAGTTTCGACCAACACAAAGGACCAGAAAATCACATTACCCACATAAACTCATTCAAATTGCATTACAATTCAAGGAGAAGACGTGTCAGTGCTACCCAGCCTGCTTGATTCATAGATGGTTTTCTGGGACACGCAGAGCCGAGGCGCAACAGCAAATGAGCATCAAACATGGAGACCAGAAACAGCGCCGACCAGCTGCCATGGAGATGTGGTGGGTTCGGCGTTATTTGGTTATTTGAGATTTCTGCCTTTGCCCCAATGCAATGGAGGTGAATAGAAAAGCTTTTAGTGACACCTTTAAAATCAATCCCAAAGGTTTGCCGTACCTTACGCATGTTGAGACAATGTTTGACATATGCTGTAATGTTTCCTAATGCTAAAACCAGCACTTAGTAATGAGATACCATGTCGCAGAGAGAGTCAAGACAGTGTTGACGCAACAGAAGTGGCACAACCCAAAACTGGATCCTCAGCACAACATTGCAGCACATTCCCCCGAGGCAGATCTAAACTCTTTCTAACTCAACTCTTTCTGAGAGTGTTTGGATCGGTGTCCTAAATTCCATCTGCCAACACGTTATTGCGCTGTGAGGGAGGGGCCTTTGCCGGCAGACTATAAACATTTATCTGTTTGCCTTTAAAATCATTTTTTGCCAGACCAGCAGTCAGCACAAAGAAAAAAAAGCAGCACATCTCCGAGAGGGGCACCGGCCTTCACCGGGCTCCGGAGAGGAACTGCTTTGCAACGCAGTTTGTGACAGAAGTGGGGAGAGCACTCCTCGGTTATTTCATTTGGATTAACGTCTTTTTTACGAATGGCCTCCGCGCGCAAAGGAAGGTCTCACATGGCAATAAGAGGGCAATCAAATAAGTTCCCCCCCAAAATCCTGCTAGTTGACACCCGCAATCTTCCAGAGCTCAATCTCAGCCATTTATTATATTAGAGCCAGGGGAAGGAAAAAAAACTAAAAAAAAAAACTTGCTGCTTCACTGAGTTACACAATTATGCTAATACACACACAGCCCCGACTGTGCAGCACCATACGCTGGACTGATTCACTGTGGTGCAACACAATGAAACGAAGTTGGTGGCAATGCTTTGACCTCATTCACCTCTAACCTACTAATCCGAAATAAGCCACACAGAAAATGACATTGCGTAACAGTCTTTGCTATTAGTGAAGTGCTGCTGCTGTCGGGCATTATAGGAGCTCTGTTACCACTCCGGGCAGACTCACATTCACTTAGCTGGGTGTTCCACTGAGGCCTCAGAGACCAGCAACCAGCAGCATGTGTGATGTAAAGCAGTCAGCACTTGCGAGGGAGAACATAAAAAGGAGGTGGAACACAAATCCAAGGGCAAACTTCAGCCACGGGGAGACCACCTTCTGCGCGTCGGAGGCTATACTTTACGCAGGACTGTAAATCCACCAGTAAAAAGAGGAGAAGAAGTCGAGGTTGGGGACCGGAAACAACACAAGTCGCCTTGGCCATCTAACTGTCCTAATGTGTTTCTATTGGGCAAGTTTGAATCGCTAGTATTGGCCATGTTTCATGCTAGTGCAGATTTGGTTCGGCGGAAGGCAGCTGGTCAGTCGTGTGAGTTAAAGGTTCGCTACATCAGAACTTATTCGGCAAAGGTGTTTCCATATTCCCATCTGGAGCATCAACCCTTTAACGGCGAAGGCAAAAAAACACCTCAATGTCTTGTGTGATATTTCAAAATGTGCATAAAAATACCTTTATGGAAACACGGCCAGAAACCCTTTGGATTTCTGTACCGAGACCTGGTCCGGTTGTTTGCTTCTGCCAACCTAAATGAACCGAGCCAAACGGGGAAACACACCAGAGGTTGTTTGAGTGGTACTGAACAAGTTAAGGCCTGAGGAGAGAGTCCTTGACATATCATCAAGGGGCATTATATACACTTAAGTTGACCACACTGAAGTGACCTCATGTTGGACCAGTTCTAGGTGTGTAAATCTCAATCCTTAACTCGTCCACTCCACCCATTCACTGTGACTGGAATTACAATCAATTAAAACAGTTGCTGATGCATATTCAGCAGGCCGCAGCCAGTGCAGCAGGTGAAGGGTAAAGACGCTCGGAGGTGAAAATGGAGGTAGATGTGTGGAAAGCTCAGGGAATGTCCAGCAGAACAACTTTTAAAAGCAACAACTTCGACGGGGTCATAAATTCCAATTTGTTTGAATTTGTTATAGATGCTGGAGTGACAGACGGGACAAATGACGTACTGACAGATTTTGATCAATAAAATCACAAGGATTCGTCCCATGGGGAGCAGTTCATTTAGAAATTCTGGTACGAAGACCAGGGGACATCTTGTTTGCAATGTGGACATTCTGGCCAAAAGGACGGCAGCTAGAAAGAAAGCTTATTAATCGTCCAAACAGTTGATCCTCTGGGAGCCATGTGGATTTTGTTTGCGCTGCGTTTCAGCCGCACATTGCTGCATGTGCTGCTTGAACTGCTGTAACTTTGATTGTGTTTTCAAAAGTTTGGTGTCGCAGGAAGCCAATGCAATATGCTGCTAAACCCTGTGTTTGGGTTCAGTTTGTAATGCTGGCCTAATATACATTCAGACTAGATTATCTCGAGCAAAACAAAAAAAAATGGTACAGCAACTCCTTACATAACAATACCATTAAAACCCTATTTGCACATGAACCACCAGTATCAACCATCTGATTCTACTGCTCGACCGTCCCGCCCCACCCGACTAAACAGCCTTTGCGTTACATAACACAGAGAGCCCGCGAGATCACAGGCAGAAACGTTGTCGCCTTCGCGATCAGCGAGTCCACAGATCCTGTTTTCAGAACAAACAGGCCTGCAGTCACAGAGACAATGCCCCCCTTTCCTCTCCCGTAGGTGTGATTCCCCCCCCCCCGGCACAATGAAAGAAACTCTCAGAGAAACCCTGCTTCACTCCCGCTGGCTAAGATCCTGATCCTCCCGCTACCACTGGCAGGGATTCAACTCCAGCGCAGCCCCGAGCTGACCTGAGGTTCAGCAGTGTCATCAGGGCATGAAGGATAATGCTGAGTCAGGGATGCCTCAGGCCTTCAGAGGGCAATATAATGTGCTGTGTCTATAGGGTACAATCCTGACGCAAATGATGCATTTAACAAATGAAACAAGCCCGAGTGCAACAACACAAGCAGAGGCTGCAGACACACTCGGTGACATCGAGCCTAATCCTTCTGTGTCACCGTGACAACAGGGCCTGTCGCCCAAAGCAGTGAATTTCTCGGGCCCCACGTCTGCTGCTGCTGCTGCTGCTGCTGCTGCTGTGCAGACACAAACAGAACACGGCGGAGCAAAAAAAGGCAGCGTCTGCTTCGCCGTTTGCCAGATTAAGGCAAATCTGGGGGCAGACACAAGGTTGCATAATCAGAAGGGACGAGCGGCAGCAGTGGAGACGACCTTGGACATAAATAATGCCTCTGAGGATTTTCAAGCCCTAGAACGAGGAAAGGTTCCAGCTTGCCAACATCCACCTAAACTTGATGAAAATGTTGTGAAAGCACGTATTTGACATTATTGTGCGTAACGTGATTTGTTTTCTGTCGGAGGACACAGTTAAACTGGTGGAACGTGTCTCTAATGACATGCAAAAGGCAACAAAATAAAAAAAGATTCAGTATATCAAATATTTTTTTTAGGGCCACCTTTTAAAGCCTACACAGGGTGAGTGTTGGATACACAAGGTTTACTTCTCAGATCAGAAGTATTCAGCTGAGCAATCTTTGTGTTTTACACCGACCCACAGTTCTCCTCGCTCTCTCCAGTGCTTCTATAAAGGTAATGTATCTTTTGTTCCCATCTCACTGATTAAAGAGGAGTTGCATTTAGCTTTAACGGTGAGTCCGTTTGATTTGCTGCTGCAGGAGGCAAACGAGCCCGGATCAGCTGCTGTTTAGCAAAAGAAACGGGGCTGGGAGCTCTGTGTTTGGCCCAAGTGACTCCGGGGCTGGCAGGGCTTCCTGGGCGATGCCCCTAACTCACTGTCCACCCACAATAAAATGCTGCGCCGGTGGAAATTTCCACATGAGCACCTGGCACCCCGCTGCAGCTCAGCACAGACCTCCTTTTGCAGCGCCCCCGTCCTCGTGACCTCAGCGCCCGTCTCGGCGAGGCCTGAACGTTACACGCTGACATCTCTGAAAATGTGACTGCCTGGCACCTTCATGCGTGTGTGTTTCTGATAGTCTGCGGAAGGATTAAAAAGAGTGTGTGTGTGTGTGTGTGTGTGTGTGTGTGTGGCGCTGCTGCCAAACACTCTGCCTGACCTATCTCATAATCCGGGCCTACTGTACAGACCGCAGATGTTAGGGTACACATCGTCTCAACAGCTGCACTGGGCGCGTTGCAGTCAACAGGCAGATTTGCAGCCTCACACATGTAAGCCCAGATGTGCACAGTCTCTGCCACTTACTAAGTCTGGGAGTGGCATGAAATGCAATTTGCGGTACTAAAGAATGGAAGGCGCTTTGTGCTTCCTTGTAATTACTGTAAACAAGTGAGATCACGGTTAATGAATAGCGGCCATTATGGAATGCCAGCAGCATTCTCAGCGCTAGTTTTTCCTCATGGTTAAAGACAAAGTTCAACATGTTGGGAAATAAGGTTGTGATGTCACAACTATACAGCCACGCCCCCAGCAGGGCATCTGCTCCAGGCACAGCACCACCCGCCAAGTACAGGGTTTATGACGAATACCATCAGACCGAAAAAAACATAAAAATGCCAAGTAACCAAACTGAAAAATCTAAAACTCAACTGTGCAAATGATGCTTTTCATTTCTGAGTGGAAGCAAACATGTTCCGCGTTGACCGCCATCGTTACTGAAGAAAGCGGTCCAATCAGGAGATGCTGCCGCGTGATTCGCCGCTCAGCCCAACAGCCAACAATAACGCCAATGTGATTTTTCCAAATTTCTTGGAATCGTTCAATAAAAGTAAAAGAAGTAAAAGTTCTTTGCTGGATCAATTGGAAATGCTTCTTTTGACGTTAGCAGTGCACTTTCCAACCAGTTGACGCCGACGTGCCACACAAGACGAGTCTTTGTAAGAAGGAGACATGAGGTGGAAGGCTCATTTTGGGTTGTTCAAAATCTGTGGCTCTTGTTGTGTTATGGCTGTTGGTGTGACCGTCTGCCTATGATAGCATGGTGATGAAATCCATTATATTTATATATATACATATATATATATATATATACATACACATATACTGTATATGTTTATATATAATATATACACACACACACACACATTTATTCTGTAGCAGAAAAACATGCAATCGAATTTCAGTTGGACTTTAACTCAAACGGGCGAAACTGAGAAACAGGTTATGATTCTGAATATTAAGAGCATGACATGCTGTGCGTGAATGCGGCCATTCATGGACTCTCTCCGGTGGTTTTTATAAGCTTGTGGTTCTCAGTGATGATGAGCTAAACAAGGGGCAGAGGCAGATCTGATTAGACGGTAATGTAATCAGCTAGAGAGCGACGACAGCAGCTGCCATCTGTACGCCCGTCACTCAAAAGGAACCAGGAATATCACCAGCAACTCATTAGCATATAATTGGCTTTACTGGCTGCAGTGTAAACACAGCAAGCCACCCCTGCTGACAACGTGACGGAATGGTGAAAATGTGAAAGGCGGGACGGTAAGATAGTCCGCAAACACCCAAAGAAAACACCATCAGCTGCGAGACTGCTCGATGAGGTCTTCAGTAGGAACTCTCCATTCTGTGTGTTGATGTCCGTCCCCTATCATCACCAGGGTGGGAAGGGGGGGGGGGTTGTCGCAGCACCACCGCAAAAAACAAACTCTCGAACAACCTTGTTTAACCTTAGCTTCAAGGTTCAGCTTGTTCAGGTCAGGAAACGCACACTCCGCCCGCATGGTCTCTCAATACAAAGTTGACTCCTGTTCTAATGGGGAGAGACACAGACACAGTAATGAGAGGTCACATTTATGACTTCATCATACTTGCCAGGGGCCTCCTTCTGGTATTTCTTTTTTTAACTGGGGTCTCATAATCGGAATCATGGAATCCTTTAAAAAAAAAAAAAAAAAGCTGAAGCTTCCAAAGAAAAGTTTTACAGGAATCAGTCCACTCTCGACCGAAAGCAAACACAGGAGATTCAAAAATTCAAACGGTTGTGATTTCAGACAAGTGCAGCATGTTGCCCCCCCACCCAAAGCTAGCTAGCAACAAATGTGCCGACTGTGTGTGTGTGTGTGTGTGTGTGTGTGTGTGTGTGTTCACCTCAGCCTCTGACTGAACTCAGAGAGTATTTAGCTGTAAATACTAGTAGATTATGGTAACTGTAACAGAGGTAACTCCTCTGTTTCAAACTGAAATATTTGGAACAACCAGAAGCAACTTGTCAGAGGACCCCAGCAACCTTTGCCGAAACATGTGTGTTTGCAAAAGGTCAGGGAGATAGGTCGGAGCTACCCCGCTTAATGATTTATAGGCAAACCTTACAATCAATTCTAAAAACGTATAGGGAGCCAGTGAAGGGAGGCCAGCGCGGGGGGGGGGGGGGGGGTTGGAAATGTGAGAGGGAGGCCTGGCTGACACCAACATAAAGGGCACTACGGCAGCCAAGTCGTGTTACCCATGGGACAAATAAAGAACCTTGAACCTCACCAGAGACTTCACAAAGCCCCGGGACACGAGGGAATTTGTTTCGCCCCAATTGCTTCTTTCCACTGACCTTGTATGAAATCACAACACCTCTGAAATGTTTCATCTGTACAGAAAGCAAAAACATAAAAGCAACAGTTTATGGTGCTGGGGACGGCTATGTGGTGGACTAAGAGTTTATCCGACCGCCCAGTACTCTCTATAGCCAGCTGCAGGTAACGCCACGATGACACCATACCTGGCAACCTGTTAATAAGTCAGCTTTGGAGATTTTGGTATCTGTGTTTAGACAGAGAAAGGCTAACCAAAATCTTCCTTCACGCAGATCGCACAAATTAAAAACCTGACTGAACAAGAAACAGAAGGGTCCTGACAACAATCAAGTGAGCCTCCGCCAGCTCACATCTACACCTTGATCCATATTAACCCTGCTGTTAAGAGCTAGTGGCGCCTCTTTCACTTCCCTTCAGTGTGCGAGGCTGACGAACGGCTGGCTGATTACTAACATCAGCAGGCCCGGGAGGCTGCGGCGGCTGAGCGCAATTTGCTGTGTCACCTTTGGTAAGCGGGAGTTCACTGAACTCTAGTAGCTCTCTGCTTGTGCCTGGAGGAGAGCCAGGAAGTGCGTAAACTCAGCCTGGATCTTGTGATTGCTCACACAGCGGAGCCCAGGCGCTGTGCAAACATGCCGTATCTACCCTGCAGCCTCCTCCTCCATAACAATGATCCCTACAATATCGCCATTAGGGTTGTTACCCACGGCCTGGGAACACAGGAAGTGGGAGGCATGCGCGAGGGAAATGGTGGAGACTTGGAAGACGGCGGGTGGGTTTGGTAGGAGAGGAAGGGGAGGGAAGGGGAGGCAGATATGATGGCGCTAAAGGTAATCAGACAGCTCTATTCAAAACATAGACGCGCCTTGTTCAAATGGACCTGTCATGTGAGGCTCCTGGCTTTACCTAAGGCAGTTTGCAATGGGTGGGCTGGAGCTTTGTGGGTGGCTTGATAAACACGGATGATCGCAATCCTCTTATATGAAAAACAACAAACAAAAAAATGTCACACACTCTTTTCAATAAATGGAACACTTTGTGTGTTCGTTCTTTATCAGCGAGCCTGTGGCTAGCTAGAGTCGTAAAGGCCTCAGTATGCTTCAAAGCAACAGCAACCAGCAATTTTTGCAACTCATCAATTACGTCCAGGTGTGTTTTTTTTTTTTTTTATTCTTCACACAACTACTTCCATCGCTTGTCACGTGTACAAGCTCGGGATGGGAATCGAAAACCGGTTCCAAATTGTCCGATCCGTTGGAATTGCATGCCTCCAAGCTTATAAATTCCTTATATCGATGCCGGCATGTTTTTCGGACAGCTGTGTATTGCAAAACAATGACGCCAAACTCATGTGACGACGCTGCTGGAAACTTGCAGCAAGAACGAGTCATGGCGGAGAGGAAGAAATGGTATGTAATGCGATCGCCTACTGGAGCATACTGAAACTTTGAGGGTCCTGACACACCAAGTCAGCTTTAAAAAACTAACACCAACAAAAGCCCCCCAAAACGGCATCGTCTTAAGGCCTCAGTATGCTTCCAACACCGGACCAAATGCCGCATAAAGTGGGGCATGGGTGTTGGATTGTCTGGTTCGGGAGGTTACGATACCGCCGCCAGAAACAAGGCTTCAGGTCGCCTCATATCACCGCTCGTTGCCTCGAGCCTTCTGTTAAAGTTGCATGTAAACAAACGGCAAAGACTACAACCAAAGGCTACCTGGACGTCAACATGCATCTACGTTCCGTTTTACTGCAAAGGACATAGCAGAGACACAAAGAAAGCCAACCAGTTTCACGCTGCTGGGCCAACTCTGCCACCGTGTAGAACCTGACCAATAAGGCTTATAATTTCAATCTTTTCTACAGCCCATGACAGTTCAGGTTGTCGGGATTATATGAAACGCAGGTATACAAATTGAAATCACAATAAGGTCTGCTTGGTGTCTCAGACATATGAATTGGTGATGAACTGATGAACAGAGGCGGTCATGTTCAATGAATGTTTTCTTTTAAGCAAAGTAAAATGGCAGATTTTCAAACAGAGTTTGGTGTGGCGGCCTTTCCATTCACAGAGAAAAGATTGTTTAGATGCTAGGATGGATCATATGATGGCTGCATTACAGAAGATACTATTTTTACTGGCAGCGACAGTTTCAGATGGAAGAACATGCACTGCAGGAATGCCCTCCACGCCCCCCCCCCCCCCAAGCAGGTCAGCTCCAGGCACTTCATCTGGCAAACCCAGCCAGTGTAACCTGGTGCCAACAGACATTGAGAAAGTCTGGTCACACCCTGCTCCAGCAGTGTAAACAAAGAAAAACTGAGGAACACCGTGACCATTTGAGCAGCCATGTGATCAGAACAAAGTAAATATGTGGTTTGTCATTCCATGCTGAGCCATCTCAGGCCTAAAGCTAAAAGAGCTTTCAGACAAGGTGAGCTGAGCAGCTTGTTGTCACGCAAACGCACGTAGAGTCCCACTGAATTAATCTCGTTATTCATTGACTTTGGGACCTGACACTGAACCACGACTCCGGGGAGTTTATCTGGGCAGATCAACCCGGATTCACAGGGGCCCTGTTTCCCTGCTATCTGTGCAAATGTTGCACTCGGGGCAAAAGGGACAACAACGTCACGACTCTCTGCCCTTCGTCCATTTTCTTTACCGGCGAGACCTTGTCAGACAGCAATGCCGTGAATCAAAGAGTCGGAGACGTGGCGTCAAACTCGAAGCAAAACGAAACAGCTGCGTCATGTGCAGGCTGGAGCTTACTGGGTATAAAAAAAAAAAAAGGAGGTGGGCCCCCGAACACGCAAAATTGAATACTGCTCAGTCTGACCATTTTTTTGCCATTAAAATTAAGTATATTATTAAGTAATATGTACTCTGTCTTTTTTTTTCATATTTGCACTTTTTCTATTAAAGCTAGTTTTAGCTGAGCCTTCTAACTTCAATGCTTAACTGCAAAGTTAATTTTTAAGTCTGTGAAGACATTGTAGAATAAAACCTGGTAGTGGGTCCCAGGGTAAATAAATGTGTTTTTGGGGGCCCCTCCTGAGGTGAGGTAACAATCCAGGAACTTCAGGTCAATGTTGTGCTTTATTTGTGAGTCCACTCTAATACTCGGGAATACTCTACAAGCCGGATCTGGCCCAGGTGTGGCTTCTGGACGGCACTGCTGTGGCACAGTCTGCACTGGCATAAGGCATCCGTGCAGAGACTTGGACCAAGACTGGGACCAAGACTGGCCCTGACTGACGGCACAGTATTAAAGACGGCAAGCTCAACATGGGCTGACAACCAGATTTACATTCCTCAGTTCCTTAAAGTATTCTTCCTAATATTAGGATATTATTATTAGAATATTTATTGAGTTGTTGTGTTTAATACTTTCTTCTATTCATCAATAATACGTGATTTAATAATACATCTGAGTGCAGGTGAGCCCTGGAAGTTTTACTCACTCGTTCTCCAGCAGGGTCATGCACACCACCTCCTTGACCCCGGGGTTGTTGGCCTTATCGCAGGAGCAGCCCTGCAGGCTCCAGGTGGCCAGGCGCACCACGGGCTTCCCGTCGCGCAGGCCGGGCGGGGGCTCCACGTTGGGCCGCACGGAGATGATCTGGGTCGGCCCACCGGGCGGCAGGTCCAGGTCGTCGCTCATGAGACTGAATGAAGTCGGGCTCGGGTGGGACTTGGTGGTGCAGGTGAGCCCTCCGTTGGTGTTGGTGGACGGCGCCCTGGAGCGCTCCACAAACACTTGGAAGCGGATTTTGTCAAGCAGGGAGCTGTTGATGTGGTTGACCCGCACCAGGTCCTCGATGGTTTTGAACGGGCCGTGCTCCGCCCGGTACGCCGCGATGTTCTTGGCTATCTTCTCCGTGATGCCTCGGATGCTCATGAGCTGCGCCAGCGTGGCCGTGTTAATGTTCATCCCGGTGCAGGACTGGTGATCTAGATCTTTGCGCAGGGAGGACGGGGAGTGCTGGGACGAGCTGGTCCTGCTGGAGACGCATATTTCCAGTTTGATCACCTCCAGCTTGGTGGCCCCGATCCCGCTGACCAGAGCCAGGTCCTCCACCTTTTTAAACCCCCCGATGCAGTCCCGGTATTCCACGATGTTCTGCGCAACAGTGCGGTTGACTCCCGGCAGGGTCATGAGCTCCTCCTCGGTGGCCGTGTTGATGTTCAGCCGCTCCTGGTTCACCAGGATGTGGCCGAAGTTGCACGCGGCGCTGAATTTGCGCTTGCCGCAGCTGAAGTCCGTGGGGTCCTTGGGGATGGAGCGGTGGCAGCCCAGACTCCCACCCATGGCTCCGGCGGGTCACCGGGGGCTCGGATCAGTGCGGCAGACGGCGGTCCACGAGCTGCAACGCAACCACCATGGAGACCAGAAAAGGGTGACAGTCACTCAGATTAACGCGACCCTTCTCCCCTTGCGCAACACACTGGTTCACCGGATTCCGATATTAGACATACGCACCACACAGCGGTCGTCCCCCGGTCCGGGCTACATGCTGCATACGTATCACCCCCGCGCACCGGCTCAGCGTCTCACTGCTCCCCGTGCAGCCGCAGCCCGCCCGTGTGTCCCCTCCGCGGGAGGTAAGAGCTGGATATACAGGCTCCGAGGTAAACTTTGCCCTCCAACAGTCGCGCTGTCACGGGTCGGCCTCCACACACGCTCGTCTGACAGGGAGACGCCAGCGCTCACATCGACATACACCATCGCGCCCGACGTGCGTGAAGTCGCGCAGGCTCAGACGGGCACACACCGGAAGCCTCGGCTCTAGGCTTCAAAATAAAAGTAGCCCAAGTGAGAAGGTTTACGTAAACACCTCACGCCACAATACAATCAGTGCGTTGCATAGCGTTCAATACAGGTGTAGTCTTCTCGCACACTACGGGAGCCTGAGAAGGACACAGGACGTGAATGAATACACGAAATCAAATGTGCGTGTTCATTTAAAGTGAATTTATAAAAAAATAAATAAAAATGAAGAATGCTGTATATTTCTGCTATTTATCTCCACATTTACTTATTTCCACAACCATCCTCTCCCCACATTTATTTCTACACTTTTAGTCTATTCCTACAATAAATGGAGCAAATGACATTATGAATTTATTTACTTTTTCTTTTTTTTCAATTTATCTCTCGCATTTTTGTTTTTTACATTTGTATATTTATTTATTTATAATGTCCAATTTGGGTCCCCATAATGGACAACTAAGTCTAGTGTTGATCAATTCTTTAAATAAGTAAAACCCTAACCAAACACCTCTTCTGCCATGTGTGGTTTAATGCTTCCTCCATTATCAGTAACGGGAGGCATGGCTGCCAAATGTTTTCTGTCGCTGGGGAAGAGGAGCTGATTATATACATGTAAACTCATATAGAGGCTATATCCAAAGTCAGATATGGTTCTAATTTCGGTTAATAATTAATCGCTCAACATTGATGGCTAGTCTTCAGAATGTCTACAGAATAACCAGGATAACAAGGTTTTAAAACATCCATCATCTGCATTTTAAAAAAATGTATTTATAAAAATTAAATGTATTTTATATTTAGTTTACTTAGACCTTTCACACTAAATCCTAAGTGTTCTGAGCTGCATTATACAGTATTCTACATTAGCCTTTCAGTTTTAAAGGAAGTAGGACTGACAGAGATGTCGTAACATGCATGTTTCTCCGGTCAGCCATGCGCTGTTCTGTAAATTTAAATCAGGATTTTGGTCGAGGTTAGGCAGAAGGGAATTCCTGGTGATATGTGGTGTGTGTTAGTTATACCTAAGGGTTGAAGGTCTTGGTTTTTAGGAACTTTCAAGGATGTCGTCTTATAAAAACATAGATGTTATAAAACTAAATGAAGCAAGTGGTCAAAGCATTCCCTGTTTGACTGTGGCCTCCATCAATGGAAGGATGTAATTATCATTCTGGCTCCTTCTGCGCTGATCCTGCCTGATTGAATTAGCATAGCATTATAATTTCAGATAAGACACATGCTTTGGTTTCCTTCTTCATCAACAAAGCCTGTGATTATCCATTGATCTTATGCTTTCTCTCTCCTGCAATGGCGTTGAAAAGCTCCTCATTCATAGAAAGGATGATTCTTTCCAAAAGCAATCCAAAAGCTTGAAATGTGTTCTTTCCAAATGGAAATAAGAAGCATGGTCATAAAGGGACAGTTATATATGCACCCTCTCTGGGACTAATGAATATGTGCACCGTTGTTGATTCAGTACTAAGAGTGCATTATTTCTTGCTAATGTATCAATAGCTACAGTAAATATGCCACACCAGCAATTTTCAAAGAGGGATTCAGAGACCCAGATTCAGAACTCCAATGTTCAGTTTCCAATGGTTCTTTAGACGGTTTTAGTGGCTCTTAAGAGTATTCTAGGGCCCACTAGCACCTTCGGTGGGAGACTTATTCCTCCCAAATACATCACAGAGTGCCACAGGAAATCATTCCTGCTTGTGGCCATCGAACTGTTCAACTCCTCCCCCAGTGTCAGACACTGAATAAACAGACTGATTCTGGACCTATTTCACCTCTTGTCAGCAACTACTACCTCATTATTTATTCTCTATTTATACCAGTGCAATACATATATATACAAACATATACATTGTTATTGTATATATTTTTTACTTTTATTTTTCACTTAAATATTGTAAATGTGTATATTTTTTATTTTCTATATCTTATTTTTGTACATACTCTTATTTCTAAATTTATGCTACTTTCTACTCACGAATGGGAGCATTTCCCCCCGGGGATCAATAAAGTATTTCTGATTCTGACAAGAAGATTGAAAGGATTCCATTGGTTCTTGAAAGGTTCACGAAGGGGTTCTGGGGGTTCCTGTGAGATCACAGGGTTAACAGGACTCTTGGTGGAGTCTTATAAGATGTTATAAGGAGACCCCTAGGTTCTTGAGGGGCTCCAAGGATGTGACAGGGGTTTTGAGAGGTAATTTAAAAGGAATTATGAGAATTCTTATGGGTGTCGCAAGGGTTCCTGAGGGGGTTCCAGGGGCCTTGAAAAGATCAATGAGTAACAAGGGAATATCTGAAGGAAATCCATGACTTCTTGATGGAGCCCAAGAGATTTCTGAATGATTCTGCAGGCTCTTGAGGGGCAACGTGGTGGGGTTTTAGGAGGTCCTCACGGGGGTTCTGGGGTTCTTGAGGAGCACATAGAGGTTCTTAGGAGGATTACTGTGGTCCTTAACTGGGTTCTTTGGGTTTCTAGGAGTTTTTGGGGGCTCCTTGATACGCTTGCAGGGGTTCTTGAGAGAGCTCTATCTATTCCTAGCCAAAATGAGGACTAGTTTAATTCTTTCAGTTCTTGAGGTGAGGGTTCAAGAGATGATTCCAGAGGGTTTGAAAGGGTTCCACCTGTTCTTGAAGGGTTCCAAGGATTCTTAAGTGGTTTGAGGGGTCCTCACTATTTATTCTTAAATGTTTAAGTGCAATACATATATAGTCATACACTTCAGTGCAACACATACATACATATACATTGTTATTGTATATTTTTTTTACCTCATTGTTCACTGTACTGTAAATGTGTATATTTTTTATTTTCTATTTCTTATGTTAATATTTTGTACATACTTTTAGTTCTAAATTATGCTACTTTCTACTCTTGAATGGGAGCACCGGTACTATACAATTTCCCCCGGGGATCAATAAAGTATTTCTGATTCTGATTCTGATTGTGAGGATCACAGGTGTAACTGGAATTCTTGATGGAGCACAGAGAGTTTGTGATCTTAAATAGGGCTCTGCTCCAGAGGTTCTTTAGTGGTTCTATGGGCTCTTTCCAGCAATATAACAGGGTTTTGGGAGGTCCTCGAGGAGGTTACAGTGTCTTTGACAGGGCTCTAAAGTATCCTTGAAGGTGCTTCCTGGGATTCTTAAGTGGTTTGGCGCTGGGGTCTTAAAAGGTTTCCAAGAGTCTTTAGGGTTCTGGGGTCCTTGGTTAGGTTCCAGCAGTTCTTGATACACTTGTGGGTTCTTGAGAGGGTTCCAAGGAGTCCAAACCAAAATGAGGACTACTTTAGTTTGACAACTGTTCACTTACATAGCTTTTCCACAATGAGAAAGAGAGTGTTTCATGGCTAGCTTTGTTTCTTGTCTACACAGTTATGTATGAAAAAGTATATCTTATAAATGCAAATGCGGGCACATGGCACATATGGTTTACAAAGGGGTGTAATGTTCAATTAGTAACCAGTGACAGATCTCTGGCCTTGACAGAGAGTTTGGTACAGACAGTCAGCTGTATGCCAGGATCCTCTGGTAGTGTAAGAATAAGCCACAGTGCACATCACAGCTCTATTTACAGCCATGATGGCCCATGGCATAAATACTGGGCATGGCCACCTCTGCTTGACCTCAGCTCTTACGCAACATGGATAAAGCAGAAGATCTCAAGCACTGATAGATCCAAAGAAATAATCCAAGAAAGGACTACAAACTGGAGGCATCAGCATCCCTAAAAAGGGCAAATGGAAAAGAGGAATGATGCTGGAGTCTGATCCACATCCAAATCAGTTATGAGTATTTAGATTTCACGGTGATATGAATCTGTAAAACATGATGGTGGCTTTGGTTTTATATTCTGTGATGGTATCCCATGGCTTTTGTCTAATATTACTAATCCTGTGATTCTAGACAATCGACCCAATAAGTGAAGACTCTTAGTCTATGGATCGAGGCCAGAGGAGATCAGATGTTGTGCTGTGACTGGCCAGTTAGTTTGTATTCCCCGTTAAATAAATGGTGGTATGCCTTATGTTGTTGTATCGTCACAAAGAACTCAAGGTGGTGGAATTTAGCTTAATAAATGGACTTGTGAACAACTGACAACCTTCCTGTAAAATAATAGAATGCTTGTGGTTTGAGATCATAAAAACAAATGAGCATGATCCATATCATGGGTTCATAGGTATCATGGTTTTACTAATACCAGAAATACTTCCTCCACTAGGAACAGGCTTGTTTGTCTGTCCAGCACTTTGATCAAGGGCAAATTTACTGTGGATATTCCTGGTCCTCAGAGTCCCAATGATTTTAGTGACCCCCAACTTTTGCAAGCGTGAGTGCTGCAATTGTACACAAGAAATGTTAAAGAGCAGTTTGTCATGTGATTTACTCAGCACATTCATGCTCCCAGAGGATCAATCCTTTCCATATTGGACTCTTCATGAGCTTTCTGGTGCCAAACCATGGAGACTATATACAAGATATCAAAACCTAATACCCGGATCCCAGTGAGATTTGCTGTAGATATTATTGGTTCCTCTAGTGTCAACAACAGTCAGTTTCCAGTTATATACAAACCAAATGAAAATCTAATGGGCAGATTGTTATGAAGTTTCTACTCAAGGCTCAAAGAATAGCAATCTGTATCCTCTTCAGTCCATCTGCACAGTCCACAGTTTTATCAAAAACATTTCTACAGTATTGTGGCAGCATTTAGGGGCTGCTAATGTGGCTTTACATTTTTTTTTTTCCACACTAGCAAAGTGGCTCTTGGGATGGCAATGGTATTCGGTCAGTCGGTTTACCGCCTTGGCCTAGACCGAAATATTTCAAATATTCAATGGATTGCCATGCAATGTTGTATAAACATTCATGGTTCCCAGACGATGAATCCTAACGACGTTGGCGACTCTAGCACCACCAGCTGGTCAACGTTTTAACTTATCCAGTGAAATATCTCCTAAACCCATCTATAAATTAATAAATCATTTGGTACAGACATTCATGGTTTCCAGAGGATGAATCCGAAGGACTTTGGTGATACCTAGATTTTTATTCTACAGCTGTCTGCCAACATTTGCATTTATCTAAAAGCGCAAGCGCAGCCTCACAGAGTTGCTATAATCTTTTAAGAGGGATCAATTTTACACTTTTATTTAAAAAGGTACCGTGCCCTTATTTTTAGTCTGGCCTGCTAATTATTATCACTGATAGATGTTGTAATATCCATGCAGCAGCAATGTTTTAAAGACGGTATTTAATGTCTACATGCTAGTGACAGGCTTGAGACAATGAGAGACAATTTGGAGTTGGAGAGGTTTTAGCATGAAAATGGTCAAAACTATTGTTCTCGCACAAGTAGGATAGGTTTAGATGTCAGCACAAAATGCTGCATTGGCACTGGAAGAAAACTAGTCAGAGCTTGCTGTTGCCTACCTGAATAATATACAACTTTGTCTGGAGTGTATAAAAAATGGCCTCAGTGACACATTTCCTCGTCTTATCATTTTGCCCAGGGCTGGAGCTAACCCAGAAACACTGCAGCTCTCAGTGAACCAGGTCAATGTCAAAACAGGAATTAACCAAACATGAACAAACTCTGATCCACCTCACAAGGGGGAGGATTTGGCAGCAAGGGTGGAGGTAAGGCACAATGATAGAGATCACTGTAATGCAGTCATGGCTGGTCCCTGTCTTTTAGAGGTCTTAGGAGGAATTAGATCGACGACCAGTTCCTGTCTTGTCATGTGGGCTGACACATGGGGTTTCACTAAACATCTCTGTAATTGGCTGAGGGTCTTCACCTGGGTGAACCGAGGGCACAGCCGGCCAATCAGCAAGAGGAGAGGCTGAAGCAGACTAGTTGTCAGACTGGGAAGGCTGTGTGGCGTGATGCTGTAGTACAGCAGTGTGTGTGTGTGTGTGTGTGTGTGTGTGTGTGTGTGTGTGTGTGTGTGTGTGTGTGTTTTATACTCCACACAACAGCTGGGAGTTCAAAGGGTCCAGCTTTTGTTTGAATAAGCCAGAGGGAAAGACACATGTAAGGTTACATCTATACAGATTTGTTTTATTTTTTTTTAATGAAAAATCTGTTGACCACATCTAATATAGATATGATACAGGTTGATTAATTGATACTACTGCCGTCTGTGGGTAAGCCTCACTAAATGGGCCTACACTCATCTCCTGTGGCAGAGCCTGCTGAAGTGAACGGGAAGTAAACCTGGACCCAAGCGGTTTCCCAGCAACACGATTCCTGTGAAATAGGTTTCAGCAGGGGAGTGTCCCAAAATGGTCTAAATGTAGTTAAACATTTCCATCCCCACAAGGACAACATACTGTAAGAGCAACTTGATACCTCTAATCTTTAGGCAAGAACAGCAACATACTGACAGATATTGATGATGTGCAATATCAGTCACTTTTTAATGTTCAGTAAGGTGACACTGAGGACATTAGTCAGGGCAGGTCTAGAAAAATTATGTACGTTTATGTCTCTCCGGAACCCCTGTTATATTTTAAGGTCACCTGGAAACCTCTCAAGAACCCCATTAAGGACTGCTGGAATCTTCACAGTGATGTCTGGCCTTCTTAATAATCACTGGAAACCCTCAAGAAACACTAGAACTCAAGAATACCATACTACCCATGTGGTACCCTCACAAGGATCCTCACAAGAATCCTCTGAACAGGAACCCCCAGAATCCTTAGAACCTCCTAAAGGAGCTCTGAAATCTCTTTAGTGACCCCCAAGGCCTTCTCAAGAATCACAAGAGAATCACTTCAAAACCCCTTAGAACTAACTAACTTGATGGGATCTTTTCACTGACCCCAAACCTACCCAAGAAGTCACCCCTTAAGAACTTAGAAACTTCTAGAGCCCCCTTACAAGAATTCCCCAATAACCCTGTGACAAAACCTGAAGAATCACCTCAAGGACTCCTGTCAAAAACCCATGACAACCCAAAACCCAAACCCATGCAATCCTTTTAATCCTCAAAAAAACGGACCTCCTCAAGATCCCCAGGAACCCCTCAAAGTAATATAAAGAAATACCCTCACAAGGAACCACATCAAGAACCCCAGAATCTTCTCATGATCTCATGACATTCTTAAATTGCCCTGGAATACCCTCAACAATCCCTAGAACCTCCTGAAGGACTGCTGGCTGCCCCTCAAGAGCCCACAGTGGTCTCAGAATTCCACAGCTAACCCCTCCACCTTAAATCTAAAGGAATTAAAACCATCAAAATAATCAAATAAAGCTTACTTTACACTAAAACCTTCAGTGTCATCAGCGCCAAGTTGGCAGCTATCACCTCAGTGACTCTCAGACTGAGGTGCACTGTGCTCCTGATAAAGCCTCTAATCTGACTTGTTTAGGCAGAATAACAGTATGCAAGAGGTTGGAAAGGAAGATCTTTTCAGTCGGTGAAAGGCTATGACAACACAAGCTGACAGCAAATCCTTTACTAAGCACAGTCAGGGTTTTAAGTTCATCAAGACAAAACAGCTGGGTCATGGTTACATTTCAGAGAT
Source organism: Enoplosus armatus (assembly GCF_043641665.1). Taxonomy (NCBI): domain Eukaryota; kingdom Metazoa; phylum Chordata; class Actinopteri; order Centrarchiformes; family Enoplosidae; genus Enoplosus; species Enoplosus armatus. The sequence goes on from NC_092195.1 coordinate 2,046,804, forward strand.
ACTGATAAGGATGATCAAAGGCATGACAAATTCCTGAACCGGTCACAAGAGGAAGTTCAGTGCAGTCTTGCACTGCCACCTGCTGGAAGTAATCATCATCAAGGTCCCGATGCAAATTTCAGAGCTCTGCGCTTTGAACCCCCAGACATTTCAAAATTTGTCAGTTGAAAAAAAGATTGCGGAGAAGTTGCAATTTTTAATGCCAAAAAGATCACATTCATAGTTGTCTCTCTGTTGCATTTTTGAACACTTCCAAAAACCCTAAGTGCTTTAATCAACCGACTGCTAACAACCACTGCTCCCCTCTTACATGATATTGCTAAAAGTACAAGGACATCCCAGTCCACAACCTTTTGGTCTGGGGGCTGATATTCTCATGCAGCATCCCAATACCGTAGTACCCACTAACTGTATACAGAATGTGCTATATACCTATCTTTATAGTACACCATTTTCTTACTTAGTACACAAGAAACTAACATACTGTACTGTTGTTTTTTCATTGCATTTCATTCATTCTGGAGCTATTTCAACACCAGTCTCATTCAGTTTAGATTTTTTCCAGCTGTGAGCAAGTCCTTCGTGCATTGCATTGTCAGAGATTAGTATACAACAACAGCACACTCAATCATCAGCCACTTTTCCAGTATGAATACAGCACATGCTTTAAACCTGCTTAGAATTAGTGTGTGGTTTGGAATTGGGACAGACATTATTTGGACCCTTTAGTTCCAATAGAGGGGCTAATCTAATACTATTTTAGAAAATGGTGCGCTTGACACTTTGTGGCAACAGTTTGGGGAAGGCCCTTTCCTGTTTCAACCCAAATGGTTTGCCCAGTGTGGTGTGGAAGAACTTGAACTCGCCTGCACAGAGCCCTGACCTCAACCCCATCCAACCCTTTTGAGATGGAACTGGAACGCCGACTGTGAGCCAGGCCTTATCACCCACCACATCACACGGTGTTGGACCTCCCTAACGCTCTTGTGGTTGAATGAGAGAAAATCCCTGCAGCCAGGCTCCAACATTTGGAAAGCCTGAAACCAGAGGAGTGGAGGCTGTTACAGCAGCACATTAATGCCCGTGGGTTTACAATAACATGTTCAACAATTACATGGTCAGGGATCCACATGCTGGGCTAAATGTTCCAAATAATATACATTATGTGACCAAGATCATATGTGTTTGTTTTTTTTCCCATCACAATTTTATTATGTGACTTTGTACAATAAAAACAAGACATTACAAAATACAGATGCAGTACACCAACAGTGCTATATGTGATGTAAGGAAAGCCAGCTTGGTACAGTTACTGACTTGACCGCTGTTTGACTGAAGCATCTCCAGCTCCAGCTTTCCCCCATCCACCGACATCCAATACCGGCTTTTCCCACATCCTGCCCCTGGAAAGATTTGAATCTACCGGAAAACCATTTTTATATCGAATCTGCACAAGAAGCCCGCGTGGAGGAGCACTTCAAGAGCAGTTTCTTTACGTTGTTACACTCGGCATGAGTGAAGTCAGCAAAACACGTTCGGTTTCCAAGAACAGGGCTGGAAAAATACACCAGCTACGATGCTGGAAACAAAATGAACATAGCTTCTATGTCAGGGCCAATACAAAAAGAGAAGAGAAAAAAAAAAAAAAAGAACAAAAAGTAAGAAAATGTTACACTTGAAGTTAAACGCTGCTGTTCGTGGTTATACAATTTACATTACAGGAGATGGAAGAGCTCAACATCTTGGGAGGAAATTAAATGTGATACCTAAATAAGTGAACCGAAAGATACATATATATATTTATTTAAAAAACGAAAAACAGTGCCTGAGGTGAGCTTCAGCCTGACTCTGTCTGCCAATGCGCAGGAAGTGAAAGGCCGACCTCTTTGTTTGTTTGGTTTTGGGGGGGTTTTTTGGCATTAAAAAGGATGCAGCACAGAGCGGCGCAGCATCCAACATTCCCAAAGCAGAAGACGAAAAAAGGACAGCATGACTGGACTCTGAACTTTGCCCTCCAGTTTGTCACGAAGAAAGCACACCAGTTGTGTGTGTGTTTTTTTTTTTTATGTGAATATACTTGTTTTTGTGAACAGTGAAAAAAAAAAAAAAACAGGACACACTGAATCAAAACGGAGATAATAACAGCTCCTTAAGGAGGAACATGCCGATGAGCGGAGAGCGATTGGTTAAATTCAGAGTCCAGACTACACTGCCCCCTCCCTGCCCCACCTCCCTGGCTTTCACTTGATTATTACACAGTAATATGGTCAAACAGCGGATGTAGTTGATCGACAGATGCTCTGACAATCAAGGCTGGCAGGTTGGCAAAAACACAATACACCGTAACATCAGGAATGTCCTCCAGAGTTATTAAAATATCTTCTTCTTTTTGTTCTTTTCCAAGGTCCTGTGAAAATGAGAGGACAGAAGAGCAGTCAAAAAAAAATAGATTTTTACAGACTGATCGGAGAAGAAACTCCTCCACAACTTTGCTCTTTCAATTTGCACGAGGGTTGACGAGATATAAATGTAATACAGTGTCCCTCTGTGTATCTAACAGCATGCGGTTCAGATTACCAGCTCCAACCTAGTCGGACTGAGGCCGGGACTTTATGTGAAAGGTACTTATTCAGACCCAAGACCAACGAGGGAAATCAGCATCATAGCACCAGGGCTCTGTGGTTTGGTGGTGTGTTGTTCCACTAGTGCACACGCAAGGCATTTAATGCAATTTGTTTTGTAGCCTCAAGGTGTTCTTTAATTATATATATATATATATATATATATATATATATCATCATTAAACACTTTTTCTTTACAGGATGATCTTAAAAGGTGTAGTACAGGGACGCTTTTAGCTCACAGCTCACGCTAAAGGCTCATGACTGGGATACGGGACACAGTTCTTTAGTGCTGCCGTTGACTGACAACTTGAGCATTTTGTCCACGCAAGATCGTCTGTCTAAAGCCTTTCCAGACCTGCAACAGATGCGCACTGTGACACTCCATGGATTACTACAGAAAATACTTTGGGACACAAAATACGTGGCGGTGTGTTTACCTGGAGGCGTCTAGTTTCTGCTGCTCCAGAATCCTCTGCTGGGCCTCCCAGCTGGCCTTCTCCTCCTCGTGTTGGCGACGTTTCTCTTCCAGCTCTTTGTGCTGGGCCTCCAGGTTCTTTCTCATTTGCTCGTGGCGCCTCTGGAGCTGCAGGGCCACGGAAGTACAGTCAGAGGGTAACCAAGCATTTGCAAAGGAACCAAAAAAATGAAACCACCTTCATTGGTTTACCTCGGCCTCAGAGTCCCTGAGCTTCTGGAGCTTCTCCTTCACCTTCATCTCGAACACTTGCTCCATTTCTTGCTCCATCTTCTTCATCTTTGACACGTGCTCCCGCCGCTCCTCCTCCATCTGGGCTAGGGGACTCCTGGAGACACAAGCCAGAGTTCATACAGACAGCACACAGTGGCGGGGGACGTGGATGGCGACACGTCTGTGACATCCCAGGTGAACATTACTTGTCATGTGTTAAGCAGTACTTTTAAAACGGTCTTTGTGACTGCAGAGTGATGAAAAGGGAGAAGGGGCAGGATGAGGGAAGGAGGGGAAAGGTCCGGCTTTGCTCGCCTTCCCTGGGAGCCCTCTGTAATAGACGGCTTCCAGCGAGGGCTGCGGCTGGGGGGTTACAGGGGCTTCCCAGAAGAACAGGCGCCATATTGGAGGTCATTAGCGATGTTAACAGAGGCTAGAAGCATATTTTACATTGTTGTTTATGCAAAATTAGCCTTTTGGCAAGTTAGCTAGCTGCATTTGCTCACGTTAGCTGTGCAGAGGTGAGGGCTAATGGTGGCACAGTTTACGGTTCCACTAAAACAAATGAACCTCGTTATTATTAGTAGAATGGCTCAAAGAATGATATTCCCATTAGCCTCACTTTGTGTTTAGCTCTAATTAGCCAAAGTTAACATGCTAAAAGGATAATCTATAATTAGTGAGACAGGAAGAGACACACTAAGTATCATACTTTCTAAACATTAGTATGCCACCGTTGCAATAGTGGTTGTGTTAGCATACAAATATTAGCATTAAGTTCAAAGCCACTGGGCCTTTTTGTCAAGAGGGTTAGCCTTGTAGTCAGATAAACGAAAATGAAGCAAAATGTAGCTCCAGTTAGTAACTTAGTTAACAAGTGAATCTCAGTTGTTTGTATTAGTGGATTTTGTTTAGCTATAACTGCGAGAAATGGTGCTGCCATTTCTGCGAGCACTTTGTTGACATCTCTGTAGTTCCTGTAGCTGCGGGGGATATCGAAGCTATCGTAGACATCGAAATGACAACTAGGAGGTGGACGTGAACATTTTTCCTCCCCCACTTCATAATTACAGTTTATACAACATGACAGGAACGCGGCATAAATATGGGAGATGAATTAGCCGGAAGGTTGTGTAGTAGTTAACCATTAGTTAGTACAGTAGCTGCACAATTGCTAATAGGCTCTTAGAGGATGACAGTGATTGGATATACTACAGAGGTCCTGTAGAAGCCCAGGTTCACTACATTTAATGTTTAATTCAATCAAGCATTGTAAAGCATTGCAGGTGAAAAAGAAATCCTATGAGGCAGGGAAAATGAGAATGGACAGTGAAAATGCATTCTTTGGAAAGGAGAAGTGAAGTCAACACTTACATGCCGTCTGCCGTCTCAGGTCTAAAAACAAACAAACAAACAAACAAACAAACGCACAGACACTTAGCATGCTGCCATGAACCATGCATTAGCTTGTGAGATGTGTGCTGGTGATTACTGCGGCCGGTGGATTAGGAGTCAGATGGTGCCACGGTTAGTGCCATCGGATTAAGACACATTAGAACTGACACTGGTGGCCAGTTAGTGGGGGGGGGGGGGGTTAGTGCTGCCTTGTTTGGGCCAGGAATGGCTTTAAAGGTTTGGACTGCTGAAGTGACAGCTTGCCGACTTTAATCCGCAGGTCAGTCGCCGCAGACTTTGGCCTCTGAACTGTAGTTTTCCTGCGTGTTTACACAGTGAACGAGCCGCTAAAGTTCATTTCAGCGCCTACTGTGCGGAGGATCTTACTTGGTTAGCTGTCCCTTGTTCTTGTTGTTGTCCACACCGTTGTAGGTGACCGCGGCAAGTTTCCTGCTACGGTAGTTTTCATAGTGAACGTTGTTTGTCACATCCTTCAGGTCCTGCATGTGGGTCCTGGCGAACGAGGGTGTGGTAAAACAGCACATTTACTGTCACTGCAAGCACCAATAAGCTTATTTTGCTTAAAATATGCAATATCCTTATGCATTATCAGCTGTCCCCGTTGGCTAGAAAACAAGCCGGGTTATGCTAACAGCAAATCCATAAAACTTAAGAATACAAACTGAACCGAACATCCAACTACTACATTTTTTGACCATGTTAAAACATATAGATAAAAACAACCAGGATGTAAAAAAAATGTGGCTTAAAACTGGATAAACACGGCAATTTTTGACAGAGCTTCTGACGGACTAGTGAGTAACACAGCCCTGACACGACTTTTCCTGCACTGAAGACGAGATTGCTGTGCTTTTGCCCACCTGATGAGCATGTTCCGGAGGATTGTAAAATCACAGTGCTCGCCGTTTTCCACTGTGAAAAAAAAACAAGACAAAGAGATCAGTGACTTTGTGGCACATGAACGCAACAGACAATATAGCAAATGGTTTTTAAGACATCATATCAGCATATTAAGGAAAAGCTATACTTTATATACAAGTTGGTCGGAATGTGGCGACGCTGCTAAAAATTGGTCAGATTGGGCCAACAAACACAGGCGGTCACATGATCAGACAAACCAACAGTGTGGCCAGATCATCTAGACCACTATATTTGGAGGTAAAACTTAAAACGAAAGAGCCCGTATGCGAGCACGTTTGTAACCTGTCTGATTGTGCGACTGCTCGCATTTCTTGCCTTACTGAACGTTGCAACATTCAGCAGTCACTTTGGACAGTGCAAAGTTATCATAACCGATAGAACCAAAGGCTACAGAAAAAAAAAAACAAAGTTGTAATAAGCCACAGCATTCCTTAAATTGAATTACAGCATTAAGCGTCTCTTGAAATATCGAGATAATGCCAAGACAGACAAATAAGTGATGATATGAGAATATGGTGAAAACAAAGTGTTTCATTTGCTCATTTCCTGGTCTAAAGAAAGTCAAATACATGGCATAGCATATATGTGTTTATGTTATGTGGTGTGTATTCAAGAGTGAAATGAGGTGTTTTACCCTTGCAGCCAAAGTGAACACAGGTGTAGTTTCCTTTGCTTTTGAAACAATGTCAAGTATGGAGATCCAGAGTTAATTCAAGTTAAGTAAGCAAAGCAATATAAACACGTTGGACTTTTCCCTCAAGTCCCAGTTAGTTGGCAAAACTAACTCAACTCCAATCACTTGATTAAATCAATTCAAACTTGATTTATTTTACTCTTCTACTTGTCTTTTACTAGCTAATTTTGCGTAGTCTCCCTATATTTGGGGTCTCAGCACACATTCAATCATTCATCTATCCCCTAACTAACCTATGCAACATGACTTAATATCCTCACCATGTATTGCATGCTCCTCATGCTTAAGGATTTCATTTATTTGACTGACTAGGATTATTTGCTGCTGCATTAAGTTAGATTTTTACTCAGTGGTTTTAGGGCTCTCCAGCTCATTTGTTTTCGACTCAATCAGGCTTTTCAGGGCCCCCGCAGACACCCCTGCAGCAGCACCTACCGATGTGGACGGCTGTAGTACCAGAAGCTGTCGGCAGGTGGCATCATGGGCTGCTGTTAGTAAAGCTCACCACAGTCCTCTGAGGTTTCTCTGGATTGCTGTGGTAGAGTGACTTGCATAACTTCTCAGGGACCTCTCCCTCTCTCTCTCTCTCCCCCTCTCCCCCCCTCTCTCTATATGTATATATTTACGCCAACATGGAGCCAAAAACATTTGTGGTATTCCAACACTCACTCCCCGCTGGTGGCAAACCAGTTTCATAGTAGCACTCCCACAAGTCATCCACTAGGCTGCACTGCGCTCAGCTCTTTAGCGGCAGTTTCAGGTTCGATGTGATCTGGAACGCTCCCCTCCAATTCATCAGCTACAGTTAATACCTCCGAGCTCAGTCACACAGTCACGCCGTGGTTGTGTGCTGTCGTGTTTCAGTCGTCTCGCCACAGTGCGACAGCAGCTTCCTGTGTCAGGTCACACAGGACTCATATCCTGTGCTGGAGAGATAAAATCTATAATTTCTTGAGTATGTCACCATTTTGTTTTTTTTTGTTTGTTTTTTTTCATATTATCAGTATTGCTTGCTTGTGTTTTCTTTCTTTCTTTCTAAATTGTTCCTGTTCTTTGGTCATGATGCGTAGAAGAAACAGAAGCCGGTTCGTACAAAATGTGACTGAAGATTACATGGACTGCCATTGTGTTTTATTATCAGACATTTCATCAGACATGCAGGAGTTAAACAGATTAGATACGCGTGAATTAAAAAGGCACCCCGTGGCGTAATCTTTATAATCTTCCTGTGATCAAACACAGTTCTGTTTACAGGCAGTGTTTCTCACAAAAACATGTTGCGTATCCTTGAGGCCGACTGAATGTGTTCAATGCATCCCTTAAATCCTCACGTTTCTGAATCGACTAGAGAGTGCTGCAGGAATAGAGTCCTAAAACCCCGAAGTGAGTTAGCATGTTCCAGTTCCCTCGTCTGGAAGTCAGTGGGTTTTTGGTTGTATGCCTGGAATAAGGTCTGTGGTTATGAGATTTTCACGTTTTGTTCTACGACATAAAATACGTCAGTAGATACCCCCCACTCGTGAATTTTGAAGCTTTTACGCGTCTTACGGTTGCTAACAAGCGGCTAAATGAGACTACAGAGGTCGTCGCGGACATTAAACGTCTTCATGCCGAAACACGGAAAGTTATCTACTCACTAGTCCACCTTCACAGCCTTGTTGTGTTTATACTCTATATCTATCTGTCTATATATCTATATCTATCTATAGTCTCTTCAAAGTTAAGCTCAGTGGTGGTGACGTTGAAGTTGAAGTAATGCGACCGTGGTGTAGCTTATTTTCTGGATGGAAAAATGCCATTGGCTTTTTGTCGATGGAAGCTAACTTCTGGGTTGGCCTACAGAAGTCCGTCATCCCTGCAGGGGTTTCATTTACTACTACCACATGGCAATTTCATATCCACACTGGTTTTTACCCCCATAACTAACGTCAGAGTAGTGAGACTGAACGACTTCCACATTCACGCAGACCGCCTTTACCTGGCGAAGGGGGCGACGGCAGGCCATTTAATAAAAATTGGTTTCATGATCAAGAAGAAATGTACAACGCAACAAATGGAGGTTTGTTTGTACAGTCGTCAGCAGAAAGACGTGGCAAATAAAGCCATCATTTCGACTTTTTTTTTTTTTTTTCCCTAAGGAACACCAGTAAGCCTTTAATCCTGTTTAGTACGTTTCACTGTTGGTCACCTTGGTGACGTAGAACTATCTTTATTTACTTAAGGAAGCAGCAGGAACATTAAATGAACAATAAAAAGTTGTTTTTCCTTATTTGAATAGTTAGTTCATACAGTAAAGGTACATTTGATGTGACTGCTCCCAGTTTCTCCTCCTTTAAATATGAACTTAATAAGAATTCTCTACAACTAACCCATATGAATTAATTATTGGCCCAATTTAGATTTTTGTTTCATTTAATTTTTGAAATACAATTGCCATTCCTTTTTTAAATAAGTATAACCTTTGTACAGCTTTCTTGTGCATGCTTTGTGCTTGATTTGTCTTTATATTTCATTCAGTTCATTTTTTTTTTATTTACATGCATGTGAAATTTATATTTTGTGTCTTTAGGTCAGTAAATATGAAGTGAGCTTTTTTTTTTTTTTTTAATAAATTGGTCCAGCGCTCCTCATGCCAATGCAATCTCTTTCTTGTTTACTATCGCAGTGTGTGTGTGTGTGTGTGTGTGTGTGTGTGTGTGTGTGTGCGCTGAATATTGGGATGAGAGCAAAACAAGAGCACATGGATTGTGTTACAGCTTTGCAAACCATCTACACATGATGCCCGCTCAATAATCCAATAAAACAGTGGAAATATTGGTGTGTGTGTGTGTGAGACTGCACTTAGTTGATCAATTTACAGGCTGGGCCCAGTTGATCTTCGACCTCTTACCTTCAGCCACACCCCAGGGGTACTGCCTCCCGCGCACTCGCTTTCCGTTGACCTCGATGATGGTGTTGCTACCGACGACAGCCAGGGGTAAGCGATCCTGCAGAGGGGAGGGAACGCACACAACTGTTGCATAGCTCTCTCACACACACACACATACGACGGCTAAAAATACACTGTAGGCTGCGCCCTCACAGACACGGAGACATAGTATGAATGGCGTAAATCACAGGAGGCGGTTGTATTTTAAATGTGGTGGAGGGTCGCTTTAGGAGAACAGACCTTGATTTTCCTGACCATCTTCATCTCCTCCTCGTCATCGGTCTCCGGGAACTCGTAGATTTTGATTTTGTGCTCCTGGATTTCTTTCATGATCTGCAACACAGCAGAGAGGAAGCAGGGTGAGGGGGGTGGGGTGGGGGGTTAGTCAATACACACAGGAGGAGGCAGCTACCTTGTTTATTCAGCGCACACACACACACGAACACTGCCATGACACGTACATAGATAGCATCACTGTATTGATGCCGCATCTGTGCGTGTGATGCTGTACTTACACTGGGTCCTGAAAAACAACATGGTGAGGAAGCAAAAGGCACGACGACACAAAAGTACAAGAGGAGTCTTCTGACTGGAGTTTATGGGGCTTGTGATGTATAATTAAATAAATAGATTGGATTTCTCAGGGAGCCACAAACACAACATCTGAGTTTCTGCACCAATACTGAAGCAGGATTGTTTTCAAAAACTTGGAGAAATATAAACATGTTTTTCTTTAAAACACTAATCTTTATCTATAAAAAAAAAATGAACCAAACTTCTGAAATGTAACCATTTTAAATTGTGTCGACACACAAAACAGCTGTACAAGAACTTTGACTATGATTTATTTTTTATGATGAAAAAACTAAACAAAAACTAAACCACAACTCCGCCCACACCAGTTCATCTTTCCCAGAATAAGGGAATAAATTAGCTCCATAAAATGCTTCTTTATAAAAGAAAAATAGCGTAAAGAGTCGGTCTAGACCTGCTCTATTTTGTAAAGTGTCATGAGATGACTTTTGTTGTGATTTGGCGCTATATAAATAAAATTGAATTGAATTGAATTGAATTGAATGATTTAATTAATGAGATATCGTTGTGTAAAATCCGTCCTCAGAGAATTATGAGCCACTGTGCCGTGTTTTGCTGTCTGATAAGCCTTCAAACTCCTGGATCTGTCGCTAAAACTGGATTTTTCGGGACTGCGTGTCATAGTCACACCTAGAGCTGCAACGATTACTCGATTATTGGATCGAAAGAAAAATGAATTGGCAACTTATTTTGATGATCGATATTTTATAAGTCATTTTTCAAGCAAAAATGCAAAACGTTTGCTGGTTCCAGCGTCTTAAATGTTGAGGATTTGCTGCTTTTTTTTTTTTTTTGTCGTTTATGACAGTAAATGAAGAGTCTTTGGGGTTTTGGACTGTTGGGTTGGACAAAAGAAGCTATTTGAAGGCGTCACTTTGGGAAATTGTGACGAGCATTTTTCACAATTTTCTGACATTTTATAGACGATGAATCGATTAATAGTGACCATACATGGCTGATTAATCGATAATGAAAATAATCGTTGGTTGCAGCCCTTGTCCCATGCTTCTCTTTTAACACACTGCTGTTTTCAGTCCTGAGTCCCCGGAAAGACTTCTACAGACACATTTTGAGAGCATTGAAATTTGATATCTCGCTCAATGCCAAGTGGCAGCACTTATTAATGAGTTCCGTGTCAATTAAAGCCATCACATGAGCACTGGCTCATCGTCAGTATTGAGAAAATATTAAGGCTGTTTTGAGGGCACTGGACGGCATTATAATTTATAAAGAATACAGTTTAAAATAAGACACTCAGACACTTATTTCATGACAAAAGATGACCAAAAAAGCAGAAAAGAAATATATACATTCAATCAGAAGTGACACACACACACACACACACCTGTTTCTTGAACTGTTGGCACTCCTCGGGAGTCATTGTGTCTGCTTTGGCGATGAGGGGGATGATGTTTACCTTTTCGTGTAACCGTTTCATGAATTCAATGTCAAGGGGCTTCAGTCTGTGGGGGGGGGGGGGGGGGGAGCAAAGAGAGGCAACAGTGTGGAGGTTAGGAGTGTCAGTGTGTGGCTCTGGTGTGAGAAGAGCACAGAGCTGCCGTCGTCACAGTCATGTTTCACGGCTTGGCTGCCCTCGAACTCAGCATTTCCGGGTTAATCCAATGAAGAGGATGCAGAATGCATTTCAGTCCCACAAATATTTTAGATCTTGTGACCACAAGAGTGGACACAAATCCAACCACTGCCCACATTCCCTTTATTTGCACGGCACCTTTCAACGACAAGGCAAATTCAGAGGCATTAGAGCTAGCAAACGTGTCCAATTCCTGCAATATCTTACTGTCGCTGTCGAGTATAAGACAGAAAAAATGGAAAAATGTCTTGTAAGGTTTTATAATTACTGCAATTTCCCACAATAATCCACGCGAACACTGATAACTAAATCAATCCTCGACCGCCAACATTCAATGGCACATTGTTTTTTTTGTCTCTGTATATATGGGTATGTGAAGGTGAGGTCCACTCAGTACTCTTCATCTGTATCCATCACCATGTAGCGATTGCTTAACAGGAGACTGTACAGATAAAAAAAATACCCTGCTGATATACAAACATGTAACAGGGCTGCACTGAATGACAAAAAGGGAGAGGACACAGAAAACAACTTGAATTCCAATACATCGTTTCCTAATCAATACTGTTTGATTTTTCCACAGCCATGTATGAAGCCTGAAGTCAACACGTCCTGGTCCTTGACAACAAGATGAGGACCGTTTTACACAATTCATTTGTGTAAAACCTGGCCCCTGTGCACTACTGAGCAGTTTCTTTTTTATCAAAGGTTTATTCAAAGAAAGAAATGCACCTTATCCATATACATGAAAACAACACCAAAAAATACATTCATTAAAAGTTTAAAATGTCACAAGAGCCGGATTAACACAACCAGGCTAAAAAAAATTAGACAAACAACCCTGTAGTCTTTGCTGTGAATTTCACACTTGTTAAAAGGCCAATGCTGGTCTAATGTTTCAGTGCTACCCTAAAACACACACACACACAGCTCCAGGGCAGGTGTCGAAACTGAATGGGTCCATATGGTGCTTTTCTTCTGCCAAGAGAGCCAACAAGGCTGCGGTCAGTAACCCACACACTGGGTCACTGTGGGCCAACAGGCTCAACAGCATGTGTGTGTGTGTGTGTGTGTGTGTGTGTGTATGTTTGGCAGCCAGCTGTGTGTGTGTGTGTGTTTGTGTGTATGTGTTGGCAGCGGTCAGAGCCAAGATACAGATGGGAGGAATGGGGTCTCCAGGTCAGCAAGCTCAGGACAGATTACGCCAATGTTATTCCTGCTTGGTAGCCTGGTAGGAGGCCACAGGCAGAGAATGAGGCAGCAGGGGAGCAAGCACAACAGCTGAAATCTGCAGCTCTGCTGCTTGTTTCTCCCTGCGAGTTCCACAATGAGGTGAGGGGAAAACCTCCTCAAAAACAGCCTCATACTGAAAGTCACTGATGGGTTCTTTTAGGCCAATTTCTCAACCTCCTTGGCTGGTATCTCATGTGTGGCTCCTCAAGGATCCATCCTATGCCCCTTCTTAAATTCCCCATACACGCATCCTCGTAGACATGACTATTCACCGCTTAAACCAAATAACACGGGTGACTCAAAGAATTAAAGGACCGTCTTCACGATGAGGAATTGGCCGGCCGGTAACTTTCTCCAGCTGAACAAAGTACAGGCTTCCCAAGGCTCACCCATCGCCGTATCCAAAAAGCTTAACAAGTTGGCCAAGTATTGCAAACACGCTGCCAAACATCTTGGTGTCATTTCTGAGACCGATTTCAGCTTTGAGAAGCAAATCAATTCCGTGGTTAGTTCTGGTTTAGTCCAACTGCAAACAATATCCAGAATCAAGTCTTACCTCTTGTACGCAAGTGTGTGTTCTATATCCATATTGCTCGTTCTTACACAGCTGATTTTTTTTCACCTCATCTTGAAAACTATACAGCACTTAAATGTGATTTTCTGTTTCACCTCAAATATTACTTCCCATTTGTATTTCAACACGACTAAAAAACAGAAAATTAGAACGAAATGACATAATAAGGAAGCCCAAGTCAGCAGAAATATGTCATGTGAAGGTGTGAAGATCTTTTTATATTGAGGCCACTGGTCAATGCTTTGCTCATCTCATTTGGACTCCGACAGTATGTCTTCCCCCAATTCGATCAGGATGTCTTGGGAGAGTAAATGACGTTGTGTGAAGGAAGTTCATTTCTACCTGATGCTGCTTCATGTCAACAGACACCACCAGGTCAAGCCACCTGCCTCCGGCATACTGAACTGTGACCTAGCCTTCGATTTCGTCAAAAAAGGTCCGGACATCGTCCTCAACTGCGACTGGGTCTTCCGTTTGAGTTGTCTGACTGAAGCAGCCCACATACAGATACTCCACATCAGTTGTACACAACGTCCCTGCTGCTGAAGTGGAATATTTCACAATATCCCCCGGTGGCTTGCTGAGAAGGAATTTCTGAAGCTGTGTTTTAGTCAGGCGACGACTTCACCTTCGCCCTAGGAACCTTCATCGCTTTCGACCCGTTTCCAGGACGAAGGTCACGGCACGGCAGTTCCTCTGTGCAACAGCTCAAACAGAGGAGAACCACACCGTTATGTTTATTTTTGAAGAAGATATCTGTGTCTTTAGGTGGGCTGGGTCAACAGGGAGGGGGGGGGGGGGGGGGGGGGGGAGTGCTCAGGGGTGAGGTCAGAAAGGGATCGATTTCTGACTGATTGTCACAAACCAACTAAACTAGCTCATATTTGCTATGTTGGTCTGGAAGCTGATGAATCAACACAACTATATATCTCGTTGAAGTCCATATAAAACTGTCATATTACAGAGCCATAACAAATTGGAATCCTTTTTACATCCATATATGCTGACTTTTAATTTGTATTGTATGTAAATGTACCCGAAGTGTTGATTGGTTTTAATGTACTAATTTATATTGAATATTTATATTTTTATATTTATATTTTATGTTAATCATGTAATGTGTTATGTATTGTATGCCAGCTGTGGGAGCCCAGGAAGACCTCAGATCTCAAGACTTTTGCATGATTTTAAAAAACTTTTCGAGAATGCCTCAATGACTCTAAAGCGGGATTTAATCAGGACACAGAGTCCCTGGCACGAAAGGTCCGTGCTTCAAAAATGGCGCCATTGCGACTCTTGCACGGCGCGCACCTCACAATTTTGGTAACTAGGCAACGCCTGTGAAACTAGACCGGCCGAGCGGGTACGTCTTTACGAGCACCTCTTCGACCCCTCCATGAGGGACCACAGGGACTGCCACCACATTTAACAGATAAAAACCAGATACATTCCTCCTCAGCAACAACAAGCGCTAGTGCAGGGTGCAGCCATGTTTGTTCATGACAATCTTCAAACACCTCGTTCTTTTGTGCACCCCCCATGGCGTTTCGGAGAACACTGCAACAGGTGTGTTAAGCATGAAACGCCTCCAAGCAATCTCAAAGCCCCGGCGACATCATCCGGCTTCCAATCTAAACCAGTTGTTTACCACGTAATGTAATGAATCTGTGAAACAAAGCCAAACTTACATTGCTGTATTCTATTGAAGTGGTTGGTGTGTAAAATTCCCTATTTGAAATACACCTTTAGTACGTACCCATGCCCAGACGGAGCGATGAAATACAGGCAGCACTGCACCCTGTTGTCCGGCATCTGCCGCCTGTTGACCCGGGACTCTGCGTTGAGGTAATCCTCAAACTTGCTGTCGATGTAGTCGATGACCGGCTGCCAGCTGAGGACCGTACATTACTCATCATCAATGTCAGGCGCAAGGACGCAATTAGGAGCGCAACTTAGTATTGACCAATGACAGGCGGCTGAGCTCACCAGTTACTGTTGTCAACTGCGTCACCGAAGCCGGGGGTGTCAACGATGGTGAGCAGAAGGTGTACTCCTCCCTCCTTCACCAGAACCTTAGACTGTTCCACCTGCGAAAGAACAACAGTTGTTATTCAAGCAAAAGTTCACGTTTACTACCGCTGGTGTGGAAGACGGCATGATTTTCTGCGGGCATTTCTTGTTCAGCATTCGCAATAATTGATTTATTTAACACAAAGACGGCTCACTTGTACGTCACACTGGTCTGTATCTACTCAGGCACGGGCTCAAATACGGGCCGATATCATACTAAGCTTGTAGAATAATGTTTCAAAGCCAGTGGCTGTGTATCACCATTTGTAAACCTGTGGAAAGAACTCCACATCAAGTAATTCGACTTGTACATATGTAGAAAAATATTTGTAGGCGTAGAAATAAATTGGAGGGGGGGGGGCAATCGCGAGCACACCACAGTCGATCTCAGTTGTCAATCAAGACGTTTCACCCCGTTTTTATAGCGTCAAATTACGAATTAAAACCAAACAGATCCCAAAAAATGAACACTTTAACAAACGTCAACGTGATTTGAACCACCTGAAATGACAGAAATCATCTTTGGGGAAAAATGTATTTGACGTGTACTTTGATTATTTTTAGTTTGGCCCATTAGCCAGGTGAAGAGTGTGGTGAAACACATCAGGAGGGCCAGAAGGGCCTTGGATCAGCGTGGGCGTCTGTATGACGTTCACGCAGAGCTTTGAGTGGGGGTTGACAAACACTGAAGCCAGGTCCACAACACTCCCTTTGACTTCACCCCGAGTGCGAACACTGAGTTCCGTGAAGTGGGGTCGTTGAATACTTCAAGACCAGCAGCTAGCATCCCTGAAACCCCAAAACCAGGTTCTCACAACTCTACAAACCTCCTAAAACAGAGGAAAAAAAAAGGGTCAACCGAGGATCAAGCTGTACAATAGGAGCTTAAATGAAAGACTAAATGAAGCAGTTCTGTCCAGACTGGGGGACTAGGTGATGTGGATAAAGTCTGGGACTGCCCCCTAAACATCAGTGATTCTGATCTTCAGTGGAGAAGCCTCAGAGTAAACTAAACTGGTGACTCGCAGTCGACTTGGAAAGTTCTGACTCTGGTACAGCCCTAAAACAATTCTCTCTCATTGCATATGTTGTTTTATGTTGCAATATCGATATACTGTATATCCTAATATGGATAAAATAACCACGGCACTGTCCGTTTCAGCTAATTTGGTGAATTTTAATACCTGAAATACCATTGGTGCAAAAATCGTATAAAACTCTAATATATCCATAAAGCAGTCCTGCTCGCTGAACTGCAACACTGCCCACAGCGGCCTATAAGATACTAAAGAGACAGATAACCCACCCAAAGCTAAAGCTAAGCTAAACTGCATACATTTTGACTTCTCATAGAAATAAATGCACAGGCGGAACTAAAGAAATGAATGATGGCCCCGTTCTATTTAGGCGTCCAATTAATACTAGTATCCTGGAGCTGGGACACCTAATGAAATGTACTGACTATTAACGCCACTAGTAACACCTGTGCTTTTCCTGCTATGACATGTCAAAATGTCTGCCGTGAAAAAAGGACCTATACAGCTCAGACAGCATTGAGTGTGGCCTCTTTTTTTTTTTCTTTTTTTTTTTTACAACACCTGGTTGGTACCAGCAAAGCTTTTATAGCAGATCCTAACCCCTGTGACCCCCCCCCCCCCACACACACACACACACACACACACACACACACACTTTTGTCATGTACTGGAATCTATCACAGTCTGGCTGGAGCTGCTACTGGGAGGCTAGGCCACCAATGAACGACTGTCATACTGCGAGTGCAAGTTCAACTGACAAATACTTTTTAAAAACCAGCAGTAAACATACTGATGAGTGCAGCTGATGAAAGCTACTGCAGGGACGCTGGATCATGCTGGGTCTGTGTGACTGCAACAGTATGTTAAATACCTTTACAACCATGTGACTGTGAAAGCATGATGCTTGTCAACTCACTAGAAATGTCTATGCAGATCTGGACAGGCTGATATAGATAAGAACATGTTGCACTTACATAATAAGTGGGTGAAACTGGGTGTCTCGGACGGTGAGAGAAGGTGCTGTACTCACTACACACTTTGGGACTGCTGAGTGGAAGACGCTGAAGAGCCCTGCAGCCTCTTCTTCTTCTACTGAATAACAGGATGAGTCAAGCCACAGGCGTGCCTATTAAGCAGACGGGCTGCCCACAGACGGTGAGCTCATGGGAAAAAGGAGCAACAACGCCAGGGTACGCCATGTCGCACAAGGACAGCAACGCAAGGCGTAAATACTGCCGTCAGTTACAGTGTTTTTTATATACTAGTCTTATATATATACACTCATATGCATATTTGCTGCAGCCCAAATTTAAGAATGCATGTTTTTTTGTTTCAATGCGTCAGAGATAACCTTTCAATCTGCCAGTTTGGTTTGGGAATGCAGTCGGTCACAGTATTAACTGCATCCTGTTTCCAGGCTGAACGCAGAGCAGTTTCGCGGCTAATGTCGAACGTCACGTATGACCCACTCTGCCTGGATTTTCTGGATTATTTTGCTGTGTCCGGGACGTTTCGGGGCGTCAGCCTTGGGGAAGTGGGCGCACACTGTTAAATAATAGCGATAACGGTGTTATGAAGCAAAGAAACACGCGTCTCATTTCGGTTTTAGCTTTTAATTCACAGACGGTGCAGCACCAGCAGCGAGAGGTGATATCTGTGTTGCCAGATCTGACAGGTTTGTCTGTCTTAAAAGTGGCATTTTACTGCCAGAATGCTAGGGAAAAGATACGTGGCTTGGGTTAGGGTTAGGTCCAATATTTACTTTGGTGGCTCCGGGATGAAAGAATGGGTCACATTCACGTTTTTTGAATATATATGATATCTCTGTAATTTCTACAGCCGAAAGGGCTGATTTCATTTTTTCCAGCCACTAAAACAAAAGCAACTGTGTGGCAAAAGACGTACCGAGTAAAGGTGCATGTGTTATTCCTTTATTAGATAGCAGACAGGAAATGAGGGGAGAAAGGGAAGGGGATTGACATGCAACTAAAGTTCCAGCCGGATGTGAGCCAGGGTATCCTGTGATAAAGTAAATATTAGGGGGGAAAAAAAAACATGAAAAACTAATGAAAACACTATTTCTGGAGTTTTTGGCCGATCCAGTGAATTAAATACCCAACAACAAATCTGGATACTTCTTTACGTCGATGCAATTCTGACAATAAAAACTAATTTATACTGTCTCATAGTATACATTACCCAACCCTATTGCACCCTGGCCAAAGATATTACAGTAAAAACATCATCAGAATGGCTTTTGCTAGTGCTAACACAAAGCTAGCACAAACGGGAGTCGAATTACTCATAGCGAGACTGAAACTGCAATCGGTAGCAACAGCCACCGATCCAGACCCTGTCCTTCAAGTGAAACGTCTACTTCATCGCGTCATCTTTAATCTCTAAAATTCCGCAGAAGCCGGAGCTTGTGTCTTGATATATATATATATATATATATATAGCGAGGCATGCCTGTGCGCTGGCAGGACAAGACTGAGCTCAGTGCGCGAGGCAGTTTTGCTGGCTAATCACCAAGTCCCTGTCCTCGTGTGCTCTCCAGCCTCGCCGGGCCTTCTTGACGAGGAGCAGCGGAGACGTGGGCCCTGGCCCAACACCTCAAACAGTTAGCGCCCACTCAATCCGACTGCCTGGTCGCCTCCCTCTTTTTATTTTGGACTCTATTACAACCCAGCATTCCTCTGCATTCTCTGGCCTGACTTGGACGGCCGCAATTATTTGAAATGCAATTAGCTTGTGGTTCCTGGAGGGAGAAAAAGAAGAAGCTTTCCATTCTCCACATTCATTGTCTCGGCCCTTCGTGAGAGTAAACAACAAGCGATACCCACACACGCATTTTGAGCATGTATTTCGGCTCTCCAGTCATTCATTTGGAGCTGGAGACGTCGAGGAGTCCTCAAACACTCAAGTGTGTAATAGGCAGGTAAACAAATTGGGAGCAGCAGCGGGGCGAGGGCAGACAAAGCCCCACCGTGCGCTGCCAGGGATTAGAGGAGATTATAGAGCAAAGCAGTAGATCACAAGGAACAGGTGGAGGGAGGCTCTTCATCGCAGTGGCGGATCTGCTGTGCGCTAGGCCCGACCTGAGGACTTGTAACTCCCCGCAACAGGGAGGGGGACAGGAGAGAGAAGCCCGTCGGAGCTCCTCAACACCAACAGTATCGCTCTTCGAGAAACTATGCAGCTGCTGCGCTCCGTTCGAGGGTGAGGCCAAACCCTCGACATCGGGGGCCTGAACCACATGCCGCACACATTTCAGTACCGCTCCGGGTTCGTTCTTGGCTCAACTGCAGCGTTGGTGTCCGTTGCTGCTTGGTTTTAACGCGACAGTTGCTCAACCTATGATGGGCTCCTGGAAGCTGTAACATTTGCTATTGCAGACAGGAAGGGGAAAATCGGTTCCGCAAGGACTGGGGAGTTAGCATGGCTGGGTATACTTTGAAATGACTAGATAACAGATATCGAAAATTGTAATTAATTGTCAATTGTCTTTTTTTCTTGAGCTTGTAAATTAGCTTGTCGACAGTGGGCTGCCAACGTGAGCGAGCGACCCCACAAGTGCCGCCATATTTTGTCCTACAGGAGGATGCCGATTGATTAAAAGGCTCAAACACTTTCAAAGCTTTCATTACTCGATAATTTTGGCTTCTTCTTGTTATGGGCACAATTTGGCCGTTACCAAAAGGCATTGCGGCTCGGTACCACTACCAGTTAGCAGTTAGCACGAGCTGTGATAGCATTGAGTGCTTTGTAACTAAAGCGGAGAGTAAGAAAAGAAACTTAGTGACCACAACTCTAGTGATACTGCATCTTCATAGTAAGCTCTCATGTGCTCCACCAGTGTCAGTGCAATTAATTAGCTATTTTAAAAAGGCAAACGCATGAGACAAAGGTGGTTAACTGAGTTAAATACAGCCCTTCACTGACTAAGGTAATTGTGAGGCAACCAAATACCTGTTGTTCAACAGTTCACTGCCTGACATCTGACCTGGAGAAACGTGCTGGGTGACATAATTAGCACCATTATGGCACATTGCTTTGGATGCCAGGTGTGGGCAGAGCTGAAACTGGTCCATAACTAACTATGCCAAACAGTGCCAACAGCTCGGGGGTTACCCTTTGAAAGAGAAGACAGTGTAAAGTCATCCCCACAGAGCATAGCTTTGCCCGCAGCCACACACAAGCAGTGACTTGCATAGAGAAAGCAGTTTTTTTATATTCAGTCATTAATGAGCAGTTAATACTTAAACGCCATATACTGAGACAAGATATAGTATTTAATTATACTATGAAATTTCATATCGACATCGAGTTTGGTCATACAATATATGACGTAGCAGTTATTTGCACAGAGAGTATTAACGCACCCCTTCTCAATATGGAGACCCAAAAGGGTTCAGATTTAAGTAAATAAACACAACAGTATGAAATGAATGAATATAGACAAAACATGCAGCCATCAAATTGTTATCCAAATTATCCAATTTATTTTTAAGAATCCAGCTCCATGATTATGAAATGTTGTGCTGCTTCTTTTTTTTTTTTCAAGGTACCTAAACCAAAAAAAAAGAAATGTCTCGAAGCCGTCACCATCACATTTAAATTGCCACTATAAATGCAATTACATCCACAGCAACCAACGTATAGTGTCACTATGTTTACTCCACCAGCGGTTCATATTAACTTTGTTTTGATCCCGATTATCTGATGCTCGCTGAGACGACACACAAACATGGACGGCGGGCTCATTTCATTTGAAAAAGCTAAAGAGATTTTTTGGTTTGAGCGATTGTGTCGATGAAGCATCGCATTATATTCAAATTTGCGCATACTTCGCTCCTTGAAAACTGTCAGTCAAGACAAAGAGGCTGATTGAATTATTGACAGCTGATCTGAAAAAAAAGTTTATTGAATGTTTAATTACATATTTTCTCTAAGAAGTTTATTTATTTCATAATGTCGCAAATTATCTGTTTATCCAATGTTTAGCACTTTGGGTCTCCATAGCTTAAAACCACACACACTTTGCTTTGTGAACATGAGCTTTTTTTAGTGTCAGTATTTACATCCAAATACCGCTGGGTTGGAAATGGTTACTAGACGCCAGGTGAATTTCTTTTTTTTTTTTTTCCCCCAAGGTTCATCTCTAGGAATTCCATATTGATGGAATCATCAAAACGTTGTGGGTCTTTAGTTTCAAGTGTGCAGATCACAGGAATACCTCAGTCCTGTTTTTTGAGGGTAAAAATACTCAACAAGGCTATAAATAAATCTTTATTTAAATCAACAAATATTTTTCTTAAAAAAGAGGCAATCATATAAAAAGCTTAACTTAATGCAAAGAAAGTGTTGAAACATAGAACAACAACCTAATTGCACTGCCTAATTTGAAATGATAACACATCTCTGCCTTTGACAAAGCAGATGAACCGGTTTCGCCATCGCAACACAAACACATGGGTGGCAACAGCTCGGAGGAGCAGCCTCGCAAAACAAGATCTTACACAGAAACTATTTCAAAGTCGGCGGCTGCAATGCTGAGAGACACTGGGGGGGGGGGGGGGTAGGAGGAGGTTAGGGCACACCTGTGTTACGGCAGCCCCAGGCTCTGACACTTTAACCGGCCAGTGTCAGGGTGAAGGGTAGCCTTTTTGGCTCTTTATGGGATTATAATTCAATTAGTGACTGCAATGAACATAGAAAAGCACCAGTTAGTCAATGCTCCCAATGGCTAGCGCTGACACTATATAGAAGTAAGAAATTACCTGTACAGTTTTTTTAATTCTATGCGAAGGACCCGGGTATTCAGGGGAGTACAGGTCTGTCAGAAAGAGTGAGTTGATCAGCGTCGACTTCCCCAGCCCAGATTCCCCTGAAAGACAAAGACAGAGCCAAGGTGAGTGGGTGGGAGTGCACTGGAGAGATGCATTTCACGCTGTACTTGTTTTCTAATCCTCTTTCTGATGCCAGAGTGAGGCGCAAAAAAAAGAAATGACACAATCTCCAGATGTTTATCCATTTCTGAAAAGCTGTCTGACATACTTCACGCGTTTCAAGTTAAAACCTTTTTTTTTCAGTACAGGAAATGGCTCCCTTTAAAAAAAAAAAGGGGGGGGGGGGGTTAAACAGGCAAGCGTTAACACGAGACAAAGGGAGGAGACAGACAGGGCTGGAAGTTCTGTCCTCCCAAATTCTTTTCCTGTCTGCATTTCAGGAATCTAATCAGAGAATCATGGGAAGGGAGGAGAAGGGAACGAAGATTTTCAACCACCACAGTTAGAATGAATTTCCACTCCAACAAAAAGGAGTGAAATCAAAAGCACAGATTCCATCCCATTGTACTCGAAGACATCCGAGGCACGAGAAGCAATCAGACAACTGACTCTATTACTCTATAAACATTGATATCAAAAAATGATGATAACTTCAGATGCTCCTCGTTTGGGATTAAAAGATCTTTCACGTCGCTTGGTGACAGATCATTTACTTGAAAGAAAAGTTGCTTTTTCAACCTTATTTTCTTATCCCCTTTTCAGATCAGCGATAACATTTTACTCACCAGTTCCTTTTCAAAGATGTCTAAGACAGGGACGCTCCTAAACGCAGCTTTACAACAGCATCCAGCGTCTCAGTCGGGTTTATCAAACCTCAGTGCTTTGTTAGCGCTGACCGAACTGTGTCCGCACAGTTTTGGAAACTGTCGAGAGCTGAAAGTTGTTGTTGTTGGCTTACTCTTTAAATCATATAGTTCAATTCATAATTTAAACCATGCAAGGTGCTTGTAAGGCTACTTGCATTGGAACAACATTTAACTGACTACTTTAGTTAAATGGAGAAACGTTTAAAAAGTTCAAATTTCTCAAAATAAGACACATCTCGTCTCGGGATAAATTCAGGTCTAAACAGTCGGCTCACTCCCTAAATACATAGCCTTTGAAGCTAATGGCACAGGCTAGCATCCGCTGACAGAGATGCCTGAAACCCAATCGAGATTGCTGAAATTGCTTGCTAAATATGACTTGTTACCTGTTAAATATGACGGTTATCTGCAAATGGTTCTATACGCACTCGTATTAACGTTTGCGAAAAGGCTTTGAGGATTTGAATGAACCAATGAGTTTGGCAAACTAATGTCAGATTGACGTCCCAGGATCCACTGCAGAGCCAGCCACAGTTCTAGCGTCACCCTAAACTCTGATATAGTAGCATACCAGTTCCCACGCAGTGGATGTGTTAGCCTTGACCTGAGCTTTTATATAATAATGTAGTTAACGACTCATATGCCAACTCTTTGGCTTTGGAAGTGCCGCTGGCATTAGGCAGCTAGTGATATGCAGCTACTGTAAGGTTGTTAGCCAGGCATGCTAACGTTAGTAGCCCACTTTAAAAGCAGATAATCCAGCCACACTTTTCCTCTTGTGTTTTTGGTAGAGATAATCAATTAATTTATTTTCCGTTTCCAGCTTTTCAAATTTGATTATTTGCCGCTTTTCTCGCTGTAAATGTAACATTTGGAGGTTGAGGACAAGCAACATGATGGGCGCAAAGTTCAGGGCAATCTTCAGGAGCTTTTGGTGCTGCAGTGATCACAGGCATGTCCGCAAGACCCTGAAGAGGGGCCGACTGTGGTAATCCAATACCATCGGCGGTGCGCCTGTTAAGATCGGGGTGAGTGGAAGGCTACAAGGAGCTGCTGAACAAAAGCCTCAGTGTGAGAGAAGAGGCGGGTCATACGCCGGGCCGGCACGGCAGCCAAAGATCTGCTCCTGACCTTTTACGAGCGGCCACCGCTGCCAACAGCTCAGCCACTCAACGCTCCACAAATAGGGAGGAGGAGGACGGAGGGACGAAGAAAACATCACACAAAAGGATCCCTCACTCAACGTGCTCGCGGCGTCGTAAATATTTTCCTAAGAGGGCAGAGGCGCGTCTATCTCGCAATCCCAACAGAAGAAAAATGTTTCAGCGATTGTAGCTGGTGTGTAATGAAACAGGCACACATTTCTTCTGGGGCCGAGAGGGAATGGAGAACTCTCATGCGCTGGAGGCTCGATGGGGCTGTGGTTTTGTGCAAACCGTGGGTGAAAACCTGCGCAATAAAATATGTCAGCTTGAATTAGGGAGGCTTAGAGCCGACGAGAACGGTGAAGGTCTCGAGGAGACGCAGCGGGGATCTGGGTTCAAGTCTCGGGCCAGTGTGGAGAGGAGGGGAAGACAAGGAGCTCTGGTTACAGAAACAAACAAACAAAAAAAAGAGTCCTAAGCGCCTCAAACTCAAGAGAGTTGCGATGGTGATAATGGTGGTGGTTCGAGTGCGGATGCTGATCATGGCTGGTCAGAGCTGCGGCTGGGGGGTGGGGTCGTGAATCTGCCACAAAGCTGAGCCCAACTCTCAGATCAGATGATGTCTGAAAAATATTCACCACCCCTGCTGCTCTGTGGTGCCGACTAACCCGGTATCTGAAGTTTGACCCCGTTTATAATATTCAGCAATCCGACTGAGTGAACTGCAAAATGGCATTGAGGGGAAAAAAAAAAAAAAGACGTTTTAATGGGTTCGAGGAGGAAGACAATGAAGAAGACATAAAAGGGGAGGAGGGACCACTAGGGCTGCAAATAACGATTATTTCCACAACTGATGAATCTGCCGATTATTGTCACGATTCATCGTTTAGTTTATAAAATGTGAAAAATATCCAAAGCGACGCCTTCAGATGGCTTCTTTTGTCCAACCGGCCGCCAAAAACCCCAAAGACTCTCCCTTTACTGTCATAAACGACGAGCAAATCAGTGCAATGTTGGATTAGAGTCTCCTTCATAATTCAGAAAATGTTTCAAAACAGGAACGAAAAACAAAAAGACATGCAACAATTTATGCCGTATGATTGGCTCGATTATTAGCAGCAGGGTGAATCTTTTTCTCCAGTTTGGGCCGATGCTCCGAGTGTCCAAGTGTCTTCAAATAGCATAAGGACACAGCAGAGGGCTTGCTGCTGTTACAGAGTTGCATTAAAATCCTCCATGCCAGCTAATTGAACCGGGATACATAAAGAAGGCACCCACTGCCATTACAGCCGGGTGACTTGCCGCACCAGAGAAAGACCACTCTCACTGAGCCTCGCTCAGCGGCCAACGCGCTTCCTTTAAAGGAAATTTCCAGCAGCTGTGTAAACCATGCACACGAGAGGCTGGTGGAGGGGGGGGAAGCGGGGAAAGTTTGGCTCGCGGGTGGGAGCCCCGCGTTAGGTTGAGATACTTTTGACAGGGCTAATAGCAACGCAGCGGCCTGTTCGCTTGTGAAAAGGGGAAATTCTGCACGTTCGACGTCGTTTGAACAGCAGCCATCTTCTCTGCGCTACTCTGTGTTTATGAATGGGACTTTCCCCCCCTTCCATAAAAGGGGGCAGGAAACAGTAAACATTTAACAAGTCTAGGGCATGACAAAAGTGTTACACACATATTTATGTATATATATATATATATATATATATATATACATACACACGTTGGCCATCATTTGCCTTCTGCCTGGGTCAGATTTCATCTCCTTCTCCTAAAAGCCCCCCCCCCCCCCCCCTTTGTGTATGTAAGGGGCATTCTTCTACAACACAGCTCATTCAAACACAGTGAGCTCCAGCTGCAGTGGCCAACATCAAGGTCAGTTCTTGCCAGTGTGCAAATCACTGCCAAATATTGACTTGGACCAACAAATGGCTCTGGCCCACTTTCACTTGTCTACTAACAATAGCTACCCACCCCCCACCCCCCACAAGTCCATCCTCAAAATGCTCTAAACAGGCCTACAGATAGAAATATAGAAACTATTAAAAACTAATTTAAAAGAAGAAGAATCTGAGCCAGCCCAAGCATGCAAACAAACCTGTGTTGAATCACCTGGTTAACCCTTTTCCAGCAACACTCTTGGCTTTCTGGTCGCTCCGGCTCAGGGAGCCTTCCCTTGAAAATAGAATTATTAGTATTGTCTGTGTTTGGATGTGTGTACCCGTGTATAATTTGTTTTGTTTTAGTCTGTGCTCATTTACAGATTCCCTCCGTCAGTCCCTTTACCTTGTAGCAGCTTGGCTTCCACCCCTTTTATATTAAGATGTCATTTTTAGTGCTGTAATGTCTAATAAAGTAAGCGCCAAAACACAGTGAAAACAAGTGAACGGCTTGCGACATGAATTCAAGCTGTCTCCGTCTAAAATATGCCTCTAGAAATCCCATCATATCCCATAAATTCCAGTGGGTCCCCAGTGGGTAGAATGTGCTTCGTAACCCTCCTGTCAACCCCTAAAAAAATGAAGGAAACGCACACGCTATCCGACGCTTCATCGACTCCAGCGCGACAAGCGCTAGACTTTGCCAATTACCCTGCTATTCTAATTACATGCTGCACATAAAATTGCCACATAACAGCCTCTTTCCTGAGAGCTCACGGCAGGGGGGGAAACTCCAGGGCGTGAGCTCATGAACCCAGCCAGAGGGGAGGGGGTAATCCGATTGCCATGGAGACGGGCTCTCTTCAGCCCTGGAGGCAGATAGGCGCCGAGACCCAGGAGACAGGATGTGACATCATGCAGGCATTCAGGGCGGCTTTCCTGCACAGGTACCTCTGGACAACGTTGCAGCAGAGAAAGGAAGGGCTCTATGGGTGCGCCTCTCTTCGAGTCAGCTGCTCGGGCTTTGACTTTGGCTGCATGAATGGAATGACAGGAAACCTCCGCCCACCACACAATCCAAGAGACACAACCCACACACGCAGTTAGTAGTGGGCTGCCTGTACTGCTGAATGGCAAACATTCATTTTAAATATGGTTTCCCGGAGTCTTGTTTTACGTGCAACGTATCCCCCTGAACTAAAAACCATCTCTAATGCGCTCGGGCAGCCAGCTGCTGGCGGTTTTAGCCATGACGTTCCTGTGAAACCCAATCCTGCTCAACACATGAACGCGTACAGCAGGAGCTACGCGTTTCTAGCACCGACGCAGATTTACTGCATGTGTACTGAATGCCCGATTGTGTCAGAGACTGAAGGAAAAAAAAAAGGGAGCTAAAAAGAGAATTAATTACTCACCCACAACCATGAGTGTGAATTCGAAACCTCTCTTCACAGATTTTCTGTATACTTGGTTGGGCAGATTTGCAAAGCCCACATAGCCCTCCAGGTTCTTCTGTTGCTGTGGACCAAAAATAAAAAACAGAGCTGATACTTTTCTCCAACAGCCACAAGACTGTACTGGGAAATGAGCACAGATTGTTGCAAATTGTACCAACTGCTTGCTCAGATTTCAGAAAGACCACTTGATACTACTTTGGTGCCACGAAAACAAAATAAATGAACTGTGCCTGCATAAACAGCTGATTTCTGACTAGGTGCCAAAAAAGGCTGGTTGTTATCTAGCAGGGGTGTAACAAAATATCTAAGCGTGACATTACAATACAAAAATATAATGTTTGACAAAAAAAAAAAATCTTGACTCAAGGTCCAATTACTCTCTTTTCCAAGAGCTTTCAATCATATCTTATGGTCTTCCACAGTGGATGGAGTTTGCCCAGTTTGTTCAGTTGCTCCATCCGCTAAGGAAGTGAGATGCAGTTGAAAGCTCTGGAAAAAGCTAGTAAGTGGTCCCTTCAGTGAACTTTCACACTCAAATGTAACAATTTCAATAAAGTCTCCTCAAACCTGCTACTCAATTCTAAAAATAAAGAAAACACACACACACAAAAATATAGCCTTTATGGGCATTTGGTGAACAGTGAATTTTATATGAGCCATTTTTTACTACAATCTATGCGGCCCAGAGGTCCCACAGGCTGATGAGAAATACTTACAGCTGGGTCGGAGAGCCGATAGGTTGTCAAGATGACCGGAAATTGACACGGGAAGGCGGCGGTCGAAAAGGAGTCAGGTCCAAGAGGCAGGAGCAGAACAAGAGAAAAGAGAACCAGAGACAGAAATTAGTAAAAGGACACTGTAAGTGAGAAACACCTGGCTAGGAAGGCTGGAATATCCTTTTTCAAATGACAGCAGACACAGACGTACTACGAATCTGGAGAACAGGTCTGAGTCTTTTTTTATGAGTCTCTATTTGCCAGTTAACAGGCATGAAACACCCAACAATATACAGCTTCTCTTAAATATCATAGCAGTGGGAACTATAGATCATACAATGATACGTTGAGTCATTCTTTTCTGGTTAGTTCAACCAGTAAAACCAGTGGAACACGATGCATCCCAGCTGTTTAGAACAGAGGCAATCCCCCCCCAGTGCATCTACAACCACCTCCGCTAGCATCAGAAGAGATTCATACACATTTCTAAATGTAAACATAAAAGCAGTACGGCAAAGACCTCAAAGTTGCATCTTCTTGAGTTGCTTAAAAACATATTCAATCCCCTCAGTCAAATTCGAGACAACTAACAAGACAACCCCCTTCCCCGCTAGTCACTCCTGCGGGCCCCGTTTATATTTCCATATATATATATATATATATATATATATATATATATATATATATATATTTCGCTCGCCAAGGACGTCGGACATGGATGATAATCTTGGGGAAGTGTAAGTCACACTGAATCTAAAAATACAGCGTGTCTGTATTATGTCTGTGTGTTCGGATTGGATTGAGTTATGACTCTGAGAAGGAGTACAATTAAGCGGGCCAAACTAAAATAACTCACTTCCCCTATATATATATACACACACACACACATGTTATATGTATGCGTCAGCTGATAAGTGTCAGCCAATAGGTCTGTATGTTTTTTTTATTCTCTAGTATTGGTATTGCCGTAAAAACATTTAGTATCAGCCGTAGAGCAACTGTACAGCATCATCAAGCTAGTTATTTCCCTGTGTGTTTATAGGAGCTGTCACCATTTAATCTGAGCGTGCAGAGGATGCATCCTCCACTCGTCACATTGCAACTACACACACACACACACTTCTGACAGAATACCGGCCTACTGGCTTACATCCCGGGGCCCTCTCCCCGCTGCTTCCTGTGTGGGAGACAGCTGACGGACAGCAGAGCAGTCAAACGCTCAGCCTGAAACAATGTGCAAATGGCTGCGAAACATGACCTCAGCTCTAACGTGCGGGGAATACACACAAAGACACTGTGCGACTGAGGACATGACATAGAAGTTGAAAACACCGGCCTTCATTGCACTGAAAATGCTGTCTCTGTGCGACACTGTGTGCTTTTCACGTATGTGTGTCTTGAGGGTAAGGTGCTATTACCTACAGGAGAGGTGTCACGTACACTGAGCTAGGCTGCAATTTCTCAGCCAAACTGTAACCGCACATGCACACAAATTACTTCTGAAATAGCTTGCGTCAACTTTCAGTTACAGACAGGCAAGTTGTCTTACTGTCCTATTCCTTTCAACACTGCTATCGCAGAAACAAGCACTGAGGCAACTTGTTTGTGGTAGTTACAGTTTCCTCACACAAAGTCAATGAAAAAAAAAAAAAAGTAAAACAAAAAGGCTGTTTCATAACTTTGCTGATGTTTTGGGAGGTGTTAACCAAAGGAAAGCAGGGCTTGTTCTACAGCAGCACTCGTCAAATAGTTAAGACACCATTGTCAAAAGGTGGAACAGGTTCCATCCAAGCCAGTGTCACTGACACATAAAACAAACAAACAAAAACAATCACTGCGGGAAAGCAATACGAAATGCACGGTGCACTTTTCTGTTTGCTAAACTAGCGGAAGCGATGTGGTGAGCCTCCAGGAAGCTAGGGTTATACAGGGAGGTAAGCCCGGAGGCAAGGCTCTGAGCTGAGTTCAGCAGCGGAGAGGACACCAGCGCTCTCTGACAAACCCCATTCCCACGACCTTAGGAGGAGCTCAGACATCTCATGCATCATCCCACAATGTTATTCTTCCAAATTTCTCCGTCGACACGACTGAGTCTGACAAAAGTCCCAGATTACTCCCCCCCCCCCCTCGCGTGGGAACAGACTAGAGTTCTAAAGAGATTGAAAGTTTACAGCAAATTCCTACAAAATAATGTCAACAGCGAGTTTAAGCTTTGCTATTTTTTTTTTTTTTACATCTGACCCCACTTCAATGGGGCCTGAGCTAAGAGTCGGATGTGAAGGCGTGCACCTGAGCCTAAATACAACTTACACAGCAGCATATTTCAATACACACACACACACACACACACACACTGGAGTTTACTGAAGCTCACAGCATCGCACTGACAATATTCTCTATTAGCAATTGAGCCATGTGAAACTGAAGATGTCCAAAACCCATGTGTCACTACTGTGTGTGTGTGTGTTTCTTCCATCTGTAAAGATGAGGACACTTTCATTTAGACCTGTGGCGTGATTGCAGACTCCGAAGACCTCAAATTGGCCACATACAAGGCCGCTGGCTGCATACAGACACAGGACGAGGGTGTGTGTGTTTGCATGTCCTTAAAGGAGGTGACTAGGCTAAGCTCCATTACACTAACACCTGAACAAACCGAGAGCACGCTCACACACAGCCAGGTCATCGCAGCCGTTTCCCCCTGGTGTTTGACTGCCGCGCCATCTGACACACTCTCTATGCGCCCGGCTGTCTGCCCGGCTGAATGCCCAGTCTGTGCTATGTCATTGCCACTATGCGAACGGCTCTGACTGCAGGACACCACCAACTGTACGGCAACACCAGGCGTATAACGCCAAAACATGTCCGTCAACCACCCACAAACTTAACAGGAACATGGAAGAAGTCAATGACGTTATCGAGCATCCTCTAATTGATAAACTAAAGGAGGATGGAGGAGGAGGGGGGGGGGCTGTGGCTTTCGAGGGAGACGATTTGGCAATGTACCTGTCATCACACTGAGACGTCGCTGGCAAGTTTCCTGCTTTCAGTATCGCACACGTACCTGTTTTTAACCACCTGGGAGAATGACACTGACCCATTAGCTCACCCCCCCCCCCCCCCCCTCTCTAAAAACGATAATGGTCTAAGCCTTTTAGACATGTGTGGCGGGTCTATCATGTCTCTTGTAATGAGCAGGCTTGACTGATTCAAGTTGCGTACGTTGGCTGCGAACACAAAAAAAAAACACAGGAAATGCCAGGCTTAACGCGCAAACCAACTACGACACCACAATAACGTGAAATGCTGGTTAGAGAGCTCCAAGCCGACCTCCATTCATATATCTAGTATGTTTAACTTAACTGTTAGACGGTGTCTTGGCACAATGTAAGTCACCTTACAACTCGCTTTCAAATGGGCGTGCGTCGAAAACACCAAGCAACAGATAAAGCTAGTCAACTTCAACTTTAAGGCTTGGTTTTCTATAGCCTGGCCGTTTAATTCTCATAATGTTAGCTTAAGTTGCACCAAAACACAGCATGGTGGGCGGTAGCGACCAGTGCGTTAACTTTAGTTTTAAAATAGGAGATAAGGTTACAACGCTGCACCAAACTTACCGGAAGACCACAACAATTTCCGAGGTGTGTAAAACTAGCTACGCTGCCCGAAAGAGCAACGAGACACTGAACTATCAGATATTGCTGTGACTTTTCCCTGTGGGAGTAACTTTAGTGTTAACTTATCTTGGGTGCCAGAGGCTAGGCTAACGCACACTGAATGGCTCTTCCCGAGCGGGTTTTCCCACTTCATTACCACGCATTTCTTTTCGCTCCCATTCGAGACTGTTGCCGCAAAAAAAACTCGGGTCGACTTTACACACGGAAGAGAACGGGAAATATGTCGCCGAGAATCTGAGAAAACTCACCCATTATGCCGCCGTTCCCGTCTGCTTCACCAGGTAATGTTTCTCCGCCTGACATTCCCTCTCTCAAACTCGGCACTCAACTCTGTAAACTGTGAAGTAGTAGCCCGTAGTAGTTGTGCCTAGTGGGATACGCACATTATTGGGCGTAATGGCACGGGACTGGCGCGAGAGCGTCAAAGCAAAATACGTACGCTCTCCTTGGAGAATACCGGCTGCGACACATCGCGAGATTTGGGTAGAACCAAACACTGCTAACAATTACGTCCCCGTCCTACAGTTACTTATAATACTATTCATATTAATTTGGAAAACTTCAATTAAATTCAATTAGTATGATGAATAAAGACTTCTTCTTTTTTTTTCAAATAGGGCAGACATACGCATCGGATCACACCACACATATTGAGAGTACAGCATTGAAAGAGAATTGGGACAAGAGACAGCCAACAGTGCCATCTAGAGGGCATTAGTGTTAGATACAATTTAAATGAACACATTCTTCCTGCAGGGTTTCACCGAAGGCTCTCGCTTCATGCTTTCACGTTTCATGCCACTCACAGCAATATTTGACTTTATCTCGGCCTACCTAGGGGGTTAATATTTCATTTATGAGCAAACGTAACACTGCTTGTTGTTTAATGGGATTTTTGCAGTTTGATCGCATGCAATATTTCACTTTTCTAAGTTTTATTTGTTTGTTTCTTTTCATTTTAATCCACGTATTGTGTCGCTTTCTTGGACAGATCTTCCAAGGGGAACCAACTGAATTTTGATGTCGGGATGGTGTGTGTGTGTGTGTGTGTGTGTGTGGTGGTGGTGGGGGGGGGGGGGGGGGGGGGCTGGAACCTGTTGCTGGTGCTGGAGGGAAAGTCGGGGGATCACTCGGCATTCATCGCTTCTGTGATAACAGATGTCTGTTTATCCCGCCGAAGGAAAGACGGACAGAAACGAGGGGGGGCCACACAGGAACATAGAAGTCGGCGTGCAGAGCGCCGCACGGGATTCTGGGTGTTTTTGGGGAAAAGAAGTCGACGAGCGAAAGGCGGCGTAGACGTGAACCGTCCTACGCGGGGACATCGGAGCAGCACGGACGCGCCTCCCCGGCTGTGGAATCAAATGGGAAATGGTGCGTGGCAAAGACGAGAAGGGGCACGTCGCATTACGTGGAGCCACCTGTCTCTCTCTCTCTCTCTCTCTCTCTCTCTCTCTCTGTCTCTCTCTCTCTCTCTCTCTCTCTGTCTCTCTCTCGCCACTGGCTCGTTTATTGAGTTCCCCTGCAACCGAGCACACAACGCATGTCTGCAGGCACCACCTCCTGAATCCCATCATGCATGCTGGGTCCTTTAACTGGAATGGATCGGATTCTCTTAACAAAGTCTGAGAGAAGAGAACAGATTTCCTCCCTTCTAATGTCTTTTTTGTTGTTGTTGTTGTTTTTGTTGTAAAGCACTAGAAACAATGTAGTAAATATAATGCAGTCCAGTGCAACACCACTGCAAACTACACCCTCAATAATGACACAAGGTTAAATCAATACCTCTCTGACTGGGAATCAAAACTGAATGGTGGTGGGGGGGGTGCACTTACAGTAATCCCCATGTGGCAATGGACCCTGGCAGTGATGCATTACTGCGTAAGCAGCATGTTAATGTTGGAGCCGGTGGAGGCGGAGCTCCTTTGTCACATTTGTTTTGTTGGGTAAAAGTATTAAAGTGCAATGAAAGTAAATATCAGGCACCTTCAAGTTTGCATTCAAGTACAGCACTTGGATAAATGTACTTTGTTATTTTGTTCTACCAGCACTGCGTGTATGTGCGGGTGCATGTGCTGTATGCACTCATACCGTGACCCTTGCTGCCGTGCTGCACGCTCAGCAGTGCTGCAAGTCATGGCGTGATGCGCACACAAGGTGTCAGTGCGGGCTGCGCGATGCAGCGAGCGCGGGCCTGGATTTGTTTTGGGAACGATGACGTGGTTACAAAAAGAAAACACTGATGCTCACGCGCGCGTCTCTTTCGCCGAGAGGCCCGGCAGAAGTCGAACCGCAGCGAACGGGGACGCCGGCAGCAGCCGAGGCGCAAGCGACGGCGCGCGCGACAAAGCCAGTCCGTGATCTAAGCGGTCTTCGCCGTGAAACCCTGGTTTCAGACTGAGGAGATGGAGTTGTTATTCTGATTTCATCATCAGGGAAGTCATTCGCCTCCTCAGATGTTTCGGACCCCACTGGCCGAGATGGGGGTGGGGGGGGGGGTATCATATATCTGCCTGCAGCGCTAATGCACTGTCAAATGACTCAACCTCATTTATTTTCTACTATTGTCTACTATTTAACAGCAGCTCCCCTCTGTTTTCCATCAACGGTGTTTGTCTCCGTCCAGCAGCAAACAGTTGTCCCTTTGCCAGTTCAGTGTGGGTTTGCTCTGTGCTCAGTTCATCTATTTACTGTGCAGCAGGGGCGGGCGGGGCGGGGGGGAGGGGGGGACGGGGGGAGGGGGCTTGGGGAGCAGGTGTGCACATGTGCACATGCATGGGCACGCGGTGCAGTCGGTATGTATGAGAGAATAATGACTGCCGCTGGTGGAGGAGCTGCCTGTCATATCCAGCTCATTAGGAAGGAGAAGAAGAAAGTGGAGCTCTTCCTCCTATAGCAGACCAAGGACCGCTGGAGGCCTGTCGCAGCCCAACAGTCCTCTCACTTCACGGCGCATTTTAAGACACGCAACCTCAAGAGACGAGGGGGACTTCATATTCCGTTCATTTCTTTTCTTCATTACACCAAAGAAAAGGCTGTTATTGTGGACCTGTGAGTCGAGAACTGGCGTGATTTCTCTGGCTGAATTTTGCCGGACGCACAGAAATCAAGGGCGCCAGATAATGGAGATCAAGGGAAGGCGTCGTGAAAACGTTCAGAAAAACACGCCAAACGTGAAAAGAAATGGCAGCAGCGGAGCGCTGCGAGCGGACGGCTTTGTGATTGAGGTGTCGTTCGGTGGTACCATGTTCCGGTGGTTCCGGTTCCAGCTTTTTATCGCCAATGTTTTTGATCGGATTGTAACTGTTACAGGCAGCAGAGAAAGTCGAAGGAGTCGGGGAGGATTTTGCGGGAAATTCGAAAGGATGCAACGTTACGCGTGCCCAGCTAAAGCCAACGTAGCTAAATACCGTCTTGAGTGGATAACGTCAACTAATCCATCCAGACTCCCGGGGGGGGGGGAGGGACTTGGCAAGCTTGCGGGTTGCAAATGACTTTATGAGGTACGAACGCCAGATTCATGCAGCTACGTTCTTGCTGACACCTGTGTTTGACAAGTAAACAGGACTATTGGCCGTACCCGCGTGGGAAGCCGGTGAGGGATCAGGGCCTTATCGCTGCCCTGGTTATGGTCTCCCAGTGAAGTCCTTAGCTGGCAGGTGGTCGGTGACTCCATGTGTAGACACAAAGCTTTCCACATCATGGCCAGGGCGCCGAGGAGTGGCAAAAGGACCACAGTACAGAGACACTGGTCATTCCCAGGTGGAAGAAAAAAAAAAAACCCACAGGAGTATAATATATAACGTTAATATTAATATAACAGCGGGTATAATCTTTACGGAATTATCATCACATCGCGAGGGGTGGAAGTAAGGAATTACACAAACTTTTTTTCGTGTGTGTGCACGAGTACTAGTGTGCAAAAGTTACATTTTACTGCAGTACTTTTGGTCACAAGTATTGCACTTTGCTGCATTTCAAGCCACATCAGTCGCTCTTTCTGTCACGCGTCTGTAAACGATACGCCTTTTGTGTTGACATGTTACAGTGCGCTAAATTTTCCTGGCGATGTCTTGCATACCTGGCCTTTCTGCTGTTTTTGACAATAATCCCTGACTCTGCTGAGCCAACTGCGTTGCCTAGCAACATATTGTTGTGTGTGTGTGTGTGTGTGTGTGTGTGTGTGCTACGGGGCCTGTAAAAACTGCAGCCTCTCTCTGTTGCTTTAATACGCGCGTCTACTGTCGATTCTATAAGAAGAGGTGTCATGCTGTTTAATTTTAACACTATGCGGCCTGTTGCCACCTGCATGGACTTTATTTACTACACTGAGGAAGGCAGTTGTAGGGCCCATATTTAATAATCGCAACCGGTTGTATGCACAGGCTGCGTCTATAGAAATTGAATTCACTGTTGGTTTGGACAGAAGGGCTCGGCGGCGTGATGCTGTTCCACTAGTGTACACGCCGACATTTAATGCAGTTTATTCTGTGGCCTGAAGGTGTAAGCTTCAAGATATTCTGTTTTTAAAGCAATTGTGTCCCCAGTCAGGCCCCAGGAGGAACACGCAGTGTCCAATCTCAACCTTATAGCTCTATAAGTGTAGCCACCTGCAGAGCCGATACGGCCAGAATTATTAGACACGTGGTGTTATTTTTTGCAAATCCTTTAGCCCCCTCTATAATCTCCCATCGCTTACAATACCACACAAACTGTTGGCATGGGAATGGCTCCCTCACCAGAGTGTGTATATACATAAGTCATATGTAGCACGCACATAACATCCCACATGTTTACGGGAAGACACAATTCATGAAAGTATTTTTAATAACATAGTAGATACATATACTCCATTTGAACACCCCCACCCCACCCTGAATACATGAATACATTTCTCACCCCAGCTCATATCTGGCTCCACATTCCACTAGCATCTCTCTCTCTCTCTCTCTTTGAAGTCCCTGCGAGTTTGACATTAAAAAAGAAAGAAAAAAAGGGCCTCATTGTCGTCATTTATTTCCATCTGAAAGTGTGTTTCTGTTTCATCTCCCGTCCACCGTGAGCCGTCGCAGCCTTTTTTCCCGTCGACTTGCCGATTCAGTTCGCATCAAAAACCTTCCGCAGGCTAAAAAAAAACAAAAAACCGAAAGGGTCTTCCTTGAATAACTCCTGGCCTGTTCCGGACTTCTTTAAAAAATAATTGAACACATCCATTCTGTGGGGAGATTTATGGTCTTTTTCTTCCTCTTCACTTTTATCTCCAGGCTGATGTGCTTCAGTGTGGGAAGTCCAATTACTGGAAAGTGAAAATTTCCACCCCCAAGCCCCCCCCCCCCCCCCCCCCCCCCCCCCGAGGTTGGAATTATACTTCTTCCTCTAGACATCACCATCAAGACAAGTAAGCAAGAGCTACTGAGCGTTTCCTCCATTTGTCAGCCTCCACAAAGATCTGAAGGAATCACATATGAACATTTGAGGAGAACAGACGGGGAGGCCTGCATGTGGTGATTCTGTGTGTGTGTGTGTGTGTGTGTGTGTGTGTGTGTACAGCCTCTTCTCTGTTCATATGTGATAACCAGGGCTCCTCAGTTACCCCGTCTGTTGCCACACGGCGTTGGTCTCCGCCGCAAAGTGTGCAACGTTCAAGTGAGAGGATCCAGCCTGCGTGGAGGTAAACACACGTGCAGCGCGCCTTCTGAAGACGTCGCGCGTCATCCGTTACGCAACCATTGTGCAATGAGACACGTGATGGAAGCGAATCCCGATGGAAGCCGCGTTGGTAAGGATTGACGGTGGTTTAAAAAGCTTTATTGGCTGTTCCAGGCCGCAATCATTGTCATCTGGATAAGGAATCTCAGGAGTCTTGATGCTGGTATTGGGTGAAAGGACATATGAACTACAGGCAGCAAGATACAGGAGCAGCTGAATGGTACAGGAGAGTTATTGATCCCCACATGCGCTGATGTATAAAATAAAAGGGAGTGTGCTCCGTTTGCTGATTGAATGATTAGGAGGGTGTTGAGGTGGAGAGTGTGGAGGAAAAAAAAGAAGGAGGAAAGGAAGGAAGATGAGAGGGAATGAGAGACGTAACTTTGGAGGGCTGAACAAAACAGTCCAGCACAGGCGGGAGAGAGAGGCCGTGTGACTTACTGAACTTAGCTTAGCTTCATTTTTTATCATATATACTGAAATATGAGTGTATATATATATACTGACAAATGAGTGTGAAAATTGAAGTATTGCCATTTTATTTTCAATATTGACAAATGAGTGTATATATTTGAGATATTTGAGTGTGTATAGACATTTTAGTGTATATATAGATGAATGTATATATTGACAAATGAGTGTATACATTGAAATATGAGTGTATATATTGCCATTTGGTTGTATATATTGATTATATATATTGACATTGAGTGTGTATATTGACATTTGAGTGTATATATTGACAAATGAGTGTATATGTTGCTATTTTATTTTCAATATTGACAAATGAGCGTATATATTGACATTTCAGTGTGTATAGACATTTTAGTGTATATATTGATGAATGTATGTATTGAAAAATGAGCGTATACATTGAAATATGAGTGTATATATTGCCATTTGGTTGTATATATTGATTATATATATTGACATTGAGTGTGTATATTGACATTTGAGTGTATATATTGACAAATGAGCGTATATATTGACATTTCAGTGTGTATAGACATTTTAGTGTATATATTAATGAATGTATGTATTGACAAATGAGTGTATACATTGAAATATGAGTGTATATATTGCCATTTGATTGTACATGTTGATTATATATATTGCCATATGAGTTTATATATTGACATTGAGTGTGTATATTGATGAGTGTGTGTATAGACATTTTAGTGTATATATTGATTAATGTATACATTGAAATATGAATGTATATATTGTCATTTGATTGTATATATTGATTATATATTGACATTCATATCATTTGATGAGTGTCATGAGTGTTTGTATTGTCATAGGACTATATGAGTGAATACATTTTAATATGTGGATGTATATATGGACATCTAAGTCTATAGTTTATTCATATTGATACAAGTGTACTACTGTAATACTGACATGAGTGTGTGTACATATGTCAGTATATAATATATACACAGCAATTGACAAGGCATATATACAGTGTCTATTGATATAGGAGTGTATATACACATGAGACCATGCCAGAGGTGGTTCTGAAGTGGTTTGGGATACCACTATAACACAGCGTGATTACAGTAACACATAATCACATTATTGTATGGTAAAATTGAATGTAATTATCCGCGTCCTTCTGCTTGCATTCACAGGCACAGTCTAAAGTATGCAATATAGCTGACGACTGACACAGTGAAACTCAGCAATTCCAGATGGTAACTGTAAAAACCTGGTCCTTCACAAAGCCCCGCTTGTTTTTATACATTTCATTAGATTTGAGAGAAACTGGCAATTTTTCCATGACTCCCTCCACTCTCGAAACTATAGAGAGAGAGAGAGAAAAAAAAACAGAGCTCAGTGAGTTCTGCTGAAAAAGTGGGATTTCTTTGAATCCACCTACTCAGTCCTACACAAGAGGAGGCTGCAAGTTAGAGATTTTTTTTTTTTGTTTGTGAGATGGTAGCAAATAAATAAACTTTCAAGATAATAGCATGAGGCATCCACTTTTCACAAAGCACGGGCTAAACAAAGAGGCTTTCAGCGGAAGTCGTCTTTGATTACTCTGTCCATGAATCAGCTGGAGACTCACCGAAACACACCTTAGCGAGCTCCGGGGATCCAGGGTTTGAAACTTTGACGCGCATTTTCCAGTGTTTTCCCTCATTACTTGTGTTGCCTTCATTAGCTGTGTTTCTCAGAAATGTAAATCAGGCCGCGTTTGATCCGACTTCAGTGCCGGCACGCCAAAGCGCGGCGTAAGGTTACTTTGATTGTCGTGGAAACATGAAGGGAGCACGGTTTGATTCCCCCTTAGGGTCAGGAGGTGAATCATTCCCGGATCGGCGACGTGGAGTAACAGGAAACAGGAGATAACTTGGCTCCTTCTGCTACACGCCATTGTGCATTTGCAAAGAAATGTCATGTTTTCCTTTGCGAAGCGCGCTGAGTTCATACAACAGCGAGCAGGTGTTTTTCCGTTTCTTTACATAATGAGGTTTCACACCTCCCAGTTTACCTTCAGCCTCGGGGGAGCCGAGGAAATTAATGTTAAAGGAGTGCGAGAAACAACCCGAGTGTCGGCAATCAGGTGTGAAAGTGACTAAAAACAGATTGTCTTCACAGGCGTTGCCGCGCGCGGGCTCCTCCGGGTCAACCCACGTACTGCACAGCGCGCCAGAACGAGAGCTGTGACCTTGTATGCAGGAGGAAGCAAGTGTGTGTAGTGTTAAAAACAACTACAGTAGCGGCAGAGGTAAAAGCAGAAGCGTTGTGGGAGTTCTCGACTCCTCAAGATCGACGCAGATGTTTCCTCAGGGCCCCCCTGGCTTTCGGTGAAGCTGACACCAATTGGAGGCGCGGCATGAAAATGTGCGCCATCTTTCTGTCGGAATAATCTGTCGCCCTGCAAACTGCCAATGGCAAACCGCCCCCCCCTAAGAGATATATGTTGTTTTTGCTCGACATTAGGGTTCCACAAGTAGTAAGATCATCATCATTCAAATCACCAAAACACAATTGGACTGGCATTGGATGGTATTGGACAACCAGGTTGACATGCCAACAGCGTCTAGCTGGTGAACACGGTGGACTTGGCGGAGACCCAAACGGAGCTAAAAGGTGATAAGAAGTCAGTGTCGCGTTTACGTGTTTCATTGCCCCCAAGTGGCCAAAAAAAAACATAATTTTTCGGTTGAAGGTTTAAAAAAAACACGTTACAAAATGTTTTAAGCATTCATATCATACCACATACCAAGAAACCCTCTATATAAAAATACATGGGCTGCGGTTGAATAGTCTTTTTTTTGCTTAGGAAGGTTCCGAACTGAGCGAAATGACCCGGAAGTACCTAAGTGGCAGCCATGATAAGAGCTGGTCGAATTCTCTAAATGCTGAGGAAAGGTGATCCGGTGCTTCCTCTTCGAATCTCCTTCAGCACTGGGTGCACTGGACCATCCTTTACGGCAGGAAAGGAGATAATACCGCCCCGCAATTCCTTGCGGCAGCGACATTTAAAGAGACCCGCGTCAATAACATCCATTATGTAACCTAGTTTAAGGGCAGTCGGATTCTCTTCGCGCCGCGGTTGTTTTTTCCCCAAGTCCCTCCGAATTCTCCTTCACATCTTTCCTCCACCTCAAGACGTTTTCCAGCGAGGGTCAAGGAATATTTCGAAGCCGTTTCCAGCAAAAAAGGTTAGCAAGCTAGCTAAATACGAGTGAATATTGGACTAGCGTTCAACAGGTGGACACAGACTAAATTTCAAATGTTAATTGTTCCATGTCTCCTTGAACCCTAAGTTGCTCCCGATGGAGGCCACTGTAAAGCTTTGGGAGCCCTTAAGGTTGAAAAGTGCTATGTAAGTGAAGATCATTAACCATTCCCCCCAAAAAACCATCAGATTGTTTTAATACGGATAAGATAATCAGGCACTGTGCGCTAATTCGGTTTATGTATTAATTGTTATCAAAATGGCACCCCCAAAAGACATTAGGTTGTTTATTACAAGTGAAAATGAAGAATCACAAGCAGTAATGGGACGAAACATGGGAAGAATTAGAATTACTTTGTCATCCCAATGAGCAGCAGCAAATTAAAAGCGCCGTTTTAATTGCTTGTGCATTGTGATAATCTCACATATGAGTGCAGCTCTTGAGTTTTCCGGGCTCTCCGGCCCTGAGTCTGTCCTCATGAGGGCATCGTTGTCAGAGCTGTGTTCACCGCAACACACAGAACGCTGGCGGCGGCGGTGGCGGCGGCGGTGGCGGCGGCGGCGTCAGCTAACTTAGATAAATAACACAGTACCCCGGCTAGCGGGTAGGGTCAAATAGCAATGGCTTGTAGCTTGTTGCTTTGTCACCACCAGTGAACACACCACTAGAATCACATTTTCCGTGTGACCATGAAGGTGTTCAACGCTGTGAGATCCTTTTGACTGACTGACAAAAAGACAATAAAACCTCTCTGAATTCAATCCTAGGTCTGGTTTCTGAAGTCTGAGGGTCATTTTTATTTC
This sequence comes from Enoplosus armatus, assembly GCF_043641665.1. Lineage (NCBI taxonomy): Eukaryota > Metazoa > Chordata > Actinopteri > Centrarchiformes > Enoplosidae > Enoplosus > Enoplosus armatus. Next base: position 2,088,909 of record NC_092195.1, read on the forward strand.
TGTTATACTGGAAGTTCTGGGTGTCGAACAAGACCGCATTCCTTCCACTTCCTTTTCACAGTTTAAATCGTAATAGCCTCGGATAGCCTGGTGTTAAGCATATACAGGCCACAGGAGGAAAGTGGTTGACACCGACACCCCCTAAGAGATACATGGTGTTTTTGCCCGCCCCGGATCCAGCTTCAAAGTGCTGTCTGAGAAGCCCTCCGGTCCACACTGCCCACTCTGCAGACTGCCCTCGCTGCCATTAGGCGGACGATATCGTGTCATTAAGTTCTAACAGGCCACTTTCAGAAGCGACTTCTTCCCCTGTGCTGTATGGATCTTCCGCATTAAAACTGCATGTGGAATGGCATTTTTATTCCACGGTCTAATCCAGTCGACCCCCGTAAGGGTTCGCGAGACAAATCTGAGGGGTCACTCGATGATTAAGAAGATAGGGCAGCAGAAAAACATATATCTGCTGCGCCAAATTATATTTCGATTTTCAGACTTTTAATCTTTGCTTTGTGAATTTTACTTTTGATGATTATTCAGTGAAACAAACTGGTTCAACTAGAGACAACTAGTACACAAATGCAACCTGTGAAGGGGCGGGGGGGGGGGGGGGGGGTCTCAAGCTAAAAACGTTGGGGACCTGTGGTCTAATCTATCTTCATGGCTTTTTGGTATACCCATATAGTTTATTGCTTCATTTGATGCTTCATCTATTCGGCGTGGGCCAAAACTATCATGCTTAGAATGCTTTTGCTATCACTATATCTTATACTGCAGTGTGACATGTTGTGTTCTGAATTCACACCCCTCTCGCAGCCAGGGAGGCTCATTCTGTGGACACTACGCATCTAGTTTGGCGGCACAGTCTTTACTTAAGACAGGCATTTGAAGAAATACGGAGCTTCCATCATAATAGATAAATTGACATTGGGTGTGAGGTAATGTATCTTAACCGCGCATTCAGAATCAATGTGTCATTCTCAGGGGACAGTCATGGTAAATGGTCTTCACTTCACAGATGGCACTCTTCAACCATAACGGTTGAAGACAACCCGAGGCGCTTTACAGATCTGGACCCAAGCGGTGGACCGGCAGTGCCATTGACGGCGCGCAACAACACACAAAATTCAAGATGCGGCCACGTACCTCGGTCCTGGGGTCTTTTATTCTGAAAAATGTAAGCATCCGAATCAGCGAACGGTGACCGTCAAGGCACTCAAGAAATCTCAAGAAATCTCCTGAGGTGGCTGAGAGTGAGCTGTCAGCTGACGTCTGACTTATGATCAAGTTAAAACCCTAACAAAGCGGCCGATGTTCCGGCCTATTACAGCATATCTGCCGAATCCCAACACACGTTATGGCGTTGGCGTCAATGTCCCCTGCGTTTGTGTGAGTCCGAGTCCATCGGAGTGACTGAGAATCGACTCCACGTCTCAGTGGCAGATTTGATAGATCAGTGTTGGCTCACAGGGCCGCCATGAGCCAGAAGCTCCTTGCATTCAATACCAATCTCCGCTTTGTCGCAGCGGGTGAAAGGACCAAAAGAGCTATATTATATTAGAACATAAAACTTGACTAAGAGTCTGTACGTGCAAAACAAACCTTTCATTTCCATTTCTGACTTCCAGAGGAGGCTGTCAGTGTCGAGGTTGGGGGTTTGCATGAAGATAAACAGATCCCAGTGGACCCGCAGGGAGAAAAAAAAAAAAACAGAAGAAGAAGTGATTGTTCTTTTGCTGGGGGTAAAATATCAAGTTACCGCCCAGGCTTTATATGAAATAACATTTTCAAGCGCAATTAAGACAAGGCAGAAGAGCGCGTTCTGTTTCCTGTGATGAGAGAAAAAAGACAATTAAAACACGGGAGTGAAATTTCTCTGGAGAGGGGAAGACAAGCCCTTATCTTGTTGGGTTCGGGAGGTTTGTGCGCTTCATTTCAGAGGAAATTAGAGGCAAAGTGAGGACCTTAAACCCCATCTGTGACCTCACTATTAAAAGGGGGGGAAATACTTTGACATAAGAAAACAGCCCAAGTTTCAGGAAATACTATTCATGTAAACATCCATGTTGAAATTACGACGTTTTTTTTTTTTTTTTTTACAAAGGTTTGTCTCAAAATGGAAAATTGTTGCTTTTCAAGTTGTTAAAAATGTCCTTGTAGTCAGTTTAACTCGTGCTTAGGCTTGTTTCCCCAGTAAGTGAACTGGTGGCGTACAGTGAAGCATCAGTACTTGTTGCTATGGTTACATCAGCATCAGTACTGTTGCTATGGCTCCATGCAGTTTAGTACACCTTGCACGCTGATGTGTGAGGTGTTTTAACAGAGCACCGTTATAACACCTCACACTCCGGCATGTGTTACATGTCCTCGATCTCGAGCAGGTCCTGCAAGAGTGTCCACCAAGGGACCGCCACAGCAATCAAGACCGCCACAGCGACCAAGGACCGCCACAGCGACCAAGAACAAAAAGTCAAGTAAGTAAAATGAAATATTAAAATAAATGAAGGAAGCAATTCAGTCCAGACCATTTTCGAACCAAAGGGGCAACACAAGCACTACCAACTGAACTATAAAAAAAGAAAGAAACGTCATTAAAGACATAGTATGACTGTAAAGAAGTTAACCAAATGACGCACTGAACCCAGACCAGCGTTCACGACCGGAGCCCGCTGTACTGTGCGCTGTCAATGTGTGTGTGTGTGTGTGTGTGTGTAAATGTTAGCTGCTAGCGCTAATTGAGAGCCATTCTCCTGCTGTGGGATGTAGGATAACAGAGAGCGGCCAGCAGACCCGGGACCAGCTGGCCACCTGCTTCTTTGTGGACTGTGCATGAATGCACGTTAACGGATAATAACGGATGTAAAAAAAAAAGAAAAGAAAAATCTACGGTAAATCTAAAGGGTAAAAGGTATGCTAACGGAGTAAATGTAACTTGTTACCACTCAACAGCGAGGCGTTGTAGTTTCACTACCAGTTCGCCCACAATTTGGAGGTGTGCGTGACCACAAACAGCTAACAAAATGTCGACAGAATGGCAAGAACTTGGGGAGACATTAACGCATTATTACAAGATGGTTGCCACCCGCTGCTAGCCTTTGTGGCCACGCGGACGCCAAAAGACTCCTCGCCCCCCTGCCAGGGCTAACAATTTAGCAAGCTAGCGAGCAGGTAAACGTAACGCAGGGACTTCCATGCATCTTTTCTCAAAGACAGGCTTTTTAGATGGCATTTGACCTCAGGTACTTACTAACCCATTACCCATTTTCATTGTTTTTATGGTATTTCTAGAAAAACAAAAAAAGATGGTGTTCTTACCCAAAGAAAATTTAAAAAAAAATATATATATACCATGAACCAATGCATACCAACTTTATTTCATTTTCTGTATGTCATGCCGTTACAACACAATCATGATAGTCAGTGCTAACATTTTCATTCTCAGCTGTGTGAGTTCGTCTGTCACACCCTGTCTGTGCACGGAAAACTGTGATATGGTACAGTGTAGTTCAGGTTAACAGCTCTTTACATCAGCATGGTTGATTCGGTTTTCTTTTTCTAACCTGCAAAGTAAACCTAAAAACGATCCTAAATCCTAAACTATGAGAGGCGTATGCGTTCTGAACAAAGACCAGAGGTGGAGAAAGAAGACGTTGATAAGAAAAGAAAAAAAAATAAAATAAATAAATGAGTGAGAGAAGTATTCAGGCACTTAGAAATACTCTCGGGTCCTTGGCTACACTGTGCTTCATTACATTGTACATGCATTTCATAGCCTATCCTGATCCAGTCATGAGGAGTATGAGGTTGCCTCTACAAGACAAGGCTAAGGGGTGTAGCACATTCAAAAAAGAACAACTAATTAAAGGGATTTCAAGTAGTTCACACAACATCAACGTTCCTATTTACATGTGATCCTAGTGTTCTCTACCTACGTATTCTCATTGCATATCCCCTAAAGACGTCATTTTAACAACCATTATTGTACAAATCTCAGTGACAAACAATTGAAACATGACTTTGAAAGGGAATTTTCACAAGATATCAGCGACGCCCAGCATCCAACATGTCACCGAGCATGTGCAGGGTTTCTTTAGGTGTATTCGCGAAACGGGCTTTTGGGTGAAAATCTCATTTCCTGCGCCGCTGCAGATCAATCTCGCCTTTCGCGTGGCTTTCATTGGCTTTCTCTGGTCCTGTGTTTTAGTGAAGCTCCAGCAGCTGCGATGGCAGGGGAGCCATTTGAGAAAATGACAATCTATTTTTCTCTTCACCCGCTGCCGGGAGCGTTACTGTACACAGTGTTATTAAAGGGAAATGATGCATGCATTGGCAGCTTGGCTTGAATAGGTATGTTTGTGTTGATTTGTCATGACTGAGATGACCGTATAGTCATGCCATCCCCATGTTTGAGAAATCTGTCCTCCCCTTGAAATGGAGTGAAGGCAAATGGTAACAATTACCAGTAACAGCATTGACTCTGAGGGACTGGAGTAACCACAAAACACCAACAAGAAGAGTCCACTGAAACTGACATTTAGTCTTGTGCTTACCTCTGATCAGCACAGATATACAAAGGCTGACTCTGATTGACAACAGCTGACTAAAGACAACAGGCACAAACGTAGACTTCACAAACTTAAGGAAGTACTCAACTGCAACAGCCCGTCCAGAGGTAATATACCATAACCCGAAACCTTAGATTCCAAAACACCAAAGTCACCAAAGTTCTTAGACAACATAATCTCAACTCTGAGGTCCGCTTACTAGCTTCTTCCAGAGCATCCAGCCACATCTCACAGTCTTCATCTGCAGAGGAAGTTTGCTCTGCTGTCACGGAGCAAGTTCAGTTTGTCATTATGGGACCTAAGCAACTACTTTGATAACCAAGTAATACATGGGGGCAATTCTGCCAAACCTAGGAATACGTTCACGGATGTTTTTTTAGCATCTTCTGCCAACTTTCTTGCTTGTTGCACATGGCAACTACAGTATGTCTAAGGTTTGGGAAAGTTCGTGGTTATGGCAAATAAACTATGGTTACGGATAGGCGGTTAAAACACTTGGTTAAAGTTAAGGAAAAATTGGGGTTACGGTTAATAAAAATGTGAGCATCAATTGCAGGTCCGTAACAGGACGTGAACTCTACACACACTCTGCTACACACCCATCCATCACCCTGACCTCCGCACCTTCACTTTGCGACTCGCTACATAAAAGGCCACACTACTTCCTGCACTGGTACCGAATGAGGACGTTTGACATAAATCATGAGGTGCGGAATCGTCCAATGTGGGTATTATTTCTAGGGTACTGGGCTGGTTCAAAGATGGTTTCTGGCGTTGGATGTGAATGTCCTCCTTGATCTTTCTCCGGCCATCTACCGATTTCTGGCAGATGAGTTTGACCCCTTCCCAGTCAATGCTGGGACCAGTTTTGGATGTTGATGTTGTCCATTTCCTGGTGATTCAGTCTTTTGTCAAGGGTCCTTGCTGTTGCTTGGGATATCATACAAGCGGGGTCCTGTCTTTAGGGTGTACCAGTAGAGATCTTAAGGTGTTGAATAGTTTGTGGTAAGTGCTGACTCCCTGTGACTTGAAGACTCCGGCAGCAAGGGTCCCACTGGGATGCTTCCGGTTGGTCCCCATTGATTTAGCAGTGTCTGTCCTGGTCCTTATGTTGGGTATCTAGTCATCCACTCCTTTTAATTACCAATACGACCACCTGTTGTCACATGATCAGAGTTCCCTACTCAGGTCAATTGATGACAACTTAGCCAACACCATGACAACTGAGCAAACTTAAAAAGGAGCTGATGACGAGTAGAGGTTAGGTCAAAAACTGTGGAAAAAAACTAGAATATGGACTGCGAGTTAAGATTATTTGGTAGAACAACTATTCTCAAGGTCAACAATTAACTGTATAGGCTCGATTTTGGGGACCCTTTTTTAAAATGCTTCAAAATATCTACTGTGCCATATCTCTTACCACAAAGGGTCTACTTCAATTACAGTCCTTTACCAAACATATACTGTGGTTTCCTGCCATAGTAATTCAGGTAGCCAGAATTCATATTCAAAACCAATGGATATATTGGATACCATTTGCTTGGAGCTTACTGTACCAAGGGAGCAAATTTGGAGGAACCTTTAGAATGGGACACGCCTTGTTCATGATAAATTTGGTCTTGGTCTAAGAGAGAAGAGGGAACCAGAAATGCTGTACTTTTGTACAATTTACCATCTATGAAGTTATGGTAAATTGCTATACATAGCACCATAAACTAAAGTCATGTGACATGTGCCACTCTGGTTCCAACACAAGGGCATACAGATGGTCAAATTCAAGATTTCGGCATGGTTAGGGTTAGGGTTTATATTTTTGTGGGAAAATAAGATCAAACACAAGACATAGATTTAAAACATGCAACCCTGTACGGATGCTTTTTGTAGGATTAGGTCTGTGGGTGTATTTGAAGTAATGACATTGTGTAACATATTCTACATTTGATAAATGTAACACTTATTTTGAGAACGTTTAAGAGGTTCGTTTAAAACGTTTGTCATTGCAAGGCAGATAAATGTTCATCTTGGTACGCTTTTCAAAATTCACATAATTTACATGTAGCCACTGAAATATTTCTGGCTTGCAAATGTCCAACTTTGCCAGGGACAACCTCTCAAAAATGCAAGGGCGCGTACATCTTGGTGTACATGTACATCTCTGTTAGCACATAAATCCCCTCAGCGTATATGCGGATGGTGACAGAGTTGGTAATAGCAATGACTCACGTCTGGCGTGTGCTGTTTTGTATGGCAGGTTGTTAAGTCAAACATTATTTGCTCAGTTTCTCATTACGCCGAAATAAATCTCGTTATAGCAAGACATTGTCATGTTGTAATGACATATTGTCCTTGTTATTACAATATACTAAATGATCAAGTTTTAACGAATACGACTCACATATCACTTTATCAAGAAACTGTCTCGTCATTACACACAAGGGCTCAAACTCTTCAATTACTCTAAAATTATTTCTACATTTACGACAAGGAGCACTTTCTTTTGACCGATGATCAGTTCTAACGTCTTTTTTTAATTTTATTCAGGAGAATTATCTGCAAATAAAAACAGCTAGAATATTTTTTTTTTTAACCCTAACCCAAACAACCACCACCAAGAAGGTAGAGCAGCTTCTGGGTTTCGGTGGTTGGTCACTGAGAAGGCATGGTTTAGGGGTATTTTAGTAAATGACCAACCATGACCAAGACGCCATGGTTGGTTGTGTAGCTATACAAAAACGTAGCAATGAACTGAGGTTAGTGTCTCCTTATCAGGCATGGACTGTATCTGGTTGTTCATAATATAGAAGGGGTTTTTCCATATTGTTAGAACAAAGGTTTCTTGTTTTAATGAAATATATTAATCTTGATATGACAAGATAAGGTGACATGTTGTAACAGTAAAAGTATGTACCGAATAATTTGGTATGTAGTAACAACGACAAACTATGTCATTATAACATAAAAAGAATAGAGATTTCTTTTGTGATGATGGCCGCAATAGGCTACCGTAGTTTTGGAACAAAAACCTCAATATCAATGAGTTAGGCGAGCCGAGCCTGATCTCCTTATGAACCCTCGGCTAATAGCGGGCTCGACTCCTCGGTGATGAAGCCCGGTGTCATGCAGGATCCACCAAACTCCTTCTCAGACCTACGTGGAAGTCATCATTAGGGTTAGCATTACATTTCCGTATGTAAAGAATAATAATCCACATGGCGGCCATCAAAATATAACGCATCCTGTGGGCTGTTCGCGCCCGCATTAGCCTCCCCAGAGTGCATTATTGTTCACCACACCATGACCACTAGGCGAAACTAAAATATAACGTTGGTTTTTCTTCAAATCTTGGGGGGCAGTACATTCTTTGCATTGGCGCTATCTTTGTCAACCTTGCAATGCACTTTCCCCCTCCTGACAAGGACAAGCCGTAGCCTCGCATGATTTGAAAATCGGCAGCGTTCCAGCTGTGAGAATGAGTTCATAACGCGAAGTGTGGTTATCTGAAAACACACACACACACACACACACACACACACACACACAACCAGGTCCCTATAGGGACCCATTCCTGCCCCGAAAAGAAAAGACATGTATGAAATCTACGAATTAAACACAAATAGATATACTCATGGTAAATTAAAGTTATGAGATAGTAAGTCATATTGAATATTTATGTTTCTGCAGTGAATCTATATTTATTACTCGTCACACATACAGTAAAATAATAGTTATTTTGGTGACAGTTGCTGTGTCCACCTCAACATCTGGGAGAGTTAATCTATGAGTCATAGGCTGCAGCGTTAACAACTCCCGTTATTCATTCATCCTCTCTGGGTGGCTTTTGTGCCATTGCAGTAACTGCGACCCTGAACCGTGGTTGGAAGGCCAACCACGAAGGCCAACGAAGCTAATCTCACCAGGCTCTGAAAGGCGGCGTAGCAGGTAGCGTTGACGAGCTAACTTAGCCTAGCCACAATTTTATCTCTTCATTTTGATTAAAACATATGAGTTGGCATCTCATAATGTTTGAATTTTAGTTGAAATCAAATTTCTTTTCTTGACAGAAATGGGCTTCCACAGCTTCCAGCATTCTCCGTAGCCGCGATGTGATACGGTTGACTAAAATGTTCCAGGGAACTCTTGCCTGCTTGTCTCTATCGGATTTGTCTTAAATTGTGATTTGTCTGTATAAAAAAAACTAAAAAAAAACAAAACAGAGGCCACCACTCCGCTCAAGGCAAGCAGGACGATAAGACCGTGGATTCAGAAATGCTGAAATGTTTGTGCAAAACTGTAAATTCAGATATTTCCATTTACAATTAATTCTAAAAGGGGTATGAGAGATGCAGTTGGTTTAGCAAGTGTTCGCAAAAACTCAATGTACATTTTAACGTGGGCTTTGAGATACCAAGATGAGGGCTCTGGGAAATCAAGTTTAGGGTGTCATTACAAATATATTTCTTTTTTTGTTCTTTTTTTAAGTCAGATATTCAATTGAAATTTTCATCTAAAAAAAGAAAAAAGAAAAAAAAAAGCCATTTTCATGTCGATATTTAAACCTGAGATTCAAATTTTCAAAACTCCATATGCAACTTTTGTAGAAAAGACAATGTTGGTGTTATAGTATTGGACTCTGTGGCCTTCTCGTCTCAGATCAGTCACAAACAAACCCTGGTAAGGACGTACGACAAAATTTCCAAAGTACAAAGATTTCTCAGCAGATTTGATGCTCACATCACCTAAAAGTTTGGAATAGTAAACACTATAAATGTGGGTCCAGTTACATAAACATTTTGGTGTTTGTTAGGTTTGCGTGGGACACTTTGACACTGCTGTCAGACAACAGTGCTTATGTCGTCAGCCTCGTCGGGTTTCTTGGGCTTGCTGGGGAGAGACTTGAGGTACTCCAGGTGGCGTCGGGCGTCCTCCTGGTTCTGACGAACATAATACACCACATACGAAATGACCATGGCAAACCAACCGAACATGGTCACCAGCATAGCGTAGTCTGTGGTCCTTTTAGCCAGGTTACAGAGGTCAGTGTCCACCGTCAAGAAAGGTCGTCCCTCGTGGTCGCGAAGCTCCGAGCTCCTGCAGAGAACCCGAGCGGCGGCCTCGTGGTTGTGGGCCATTCCGCCGATGGCCTGCTGGAGGGCGCAGTCACAATGCCAGGGGTTATCGTCCACAATGACGCGGGCCTTGAGCCGAGCGAAGGCATCCTTGTGTACGCTAGTGATGCGGTTGTGGGAGAGGTCCAGCACCTGTAATGTCGCCTCTATGCCACTGAAGGCACCTTCCCCTAAAGTCTCTACCGCATTGTATGAAAGGTTCAGCTCCCTCAAAAGCCTGAGTCCGTGGAAGGCTTGATCGGGCACGGCGCCTATCTGGTTGTGGTCCAGTCTCAGCAGGACTGTATCGACCGGGAGGCTGGGGGGGATCTCTTTGAGGCGCGACTGACTGCACGTAACGTTGAGGCCGTGGAGGTGAAGGTCGCGTTGGCAGACGCAGCCCTTTGGACACATGCTGGCCGAGGGGAAGCACAGGGCCATGAGGACAAGGCTCTGAAGGAGCAGGCACATGGGGATGGAGCGCGACAGCCACAAGTCCAGCAGAGTCATACTGACCAGCTGTCAGCAGCATCCCGCCTGGGGCCACAACACCGCCGCTGGTCCCTTACGCACATCGCATCGTGGCGACTGGTCCTCACTGTCTGCCCACTGGGGATACTGAAGCGTGGACAGATGTTGTCATGCTGCCTTGAGGCCTGGAACAAAATCAAACAGAAAGACAGGGTGAACAAACAAGGTTCCTGCATTTTATTTGTTGCTCCGTTTGTCATTATCACCATCATGGGCCCTTCAAATATATCGGATACTTGTGTTACATTGATGTCATTGTTAACAATTCAACAGGAGCCCATACTTTTCTAGGGACGTCCCAATCAAGTTCTTTTGGCCCTGATCCTGATCCGAGTCCTTAAATATTGCGCTACCGCTGTGTTTCTCCCTGTGTACCGTTTGTCCCCGTTCCCTTTTCTGCTCGCTGTAGCTCTGCCCAGGTGTGCCACACCCTGATTGCCCAATGAGGTGCACCTGGCCTGGGCAAGATCCTAACTAGCATCAGACGGGGAGAGGCATCTGGCATGGGGACTGCTGGTTTTTAAAGGTGTCTCACTGCGGTTGATTGAGTCTGTGGTGGAGTTTTTGTTCGTCCCATAGGGCCGCCAAACGATTTGACGTAACAATACCACTTAAATACTTAGATATTGACTAAAAATGTATCTGTAAAAAAATGTATCAGCTGTTGCCAAATACTGGAGGTCGTGGTTCAGAAATCTAGTTTGTAGTTTACAAGCTTAAATTACGGACATGATATGAGTGAAGGTTTAATTGGGAGGTTCCAACTCTTAATATTGATGTGACGCAATCAGCTGGAGAGAAGACGGAGGAACTCTCATAAATGGTCTCACTTTTCAACCAATCACGGTTCCCAAAAGTCGCTTTATATTTAAGTCTCATTCACCCATCCACACACCGATGGCGACACTTCCACATGATGGGCGTAGCCGGGGATCGGACCCCCAACCCGCTCTTACCCTGGCTCTACCTCCCGTGCGACAGTGCTAACCACCGCGCCACCGCGCCACCATGCCGCCCGCGTTCCACTTGCGATTGCGCAGCGCTTTTACAGAGCGGAGCTTCTTCCAAACGATCTTCGGCACACGAACCAGACAGCAGAGCTTTTCATTTAAAGTTACTCATCAAGTTACTCATGGAATTCACGTTAATTAGCAACAGCTGACATGACCTGCTGCCGGTGGCTCAAAAATGCCGGCCAGCCGAAGGTTTTCCACGCTGCTCTTCGCTGATGATAATACGTGTCTGAGCTTGACTAGTCCACGACCTCACAGTCTGGACTCAGTCACTCGCCCGGCTGTGGTGGACAAAACACAGTCCAGTACCAGTAACAGAAACACAGCACGGTGAACAAAGGATCAGATTCGGATTTATTTCAGTTGATACTGATCCATCAAAATGTGCCTCAGGACATCTTATTTTTCAGGGTTTTTAAAAAAAAAGAAAAAAGAAAAAAAAGAAAGGTGGCTCAAAATGTATCTTCCGCTTCCGTTGGAACAGGTCCGGCTATTTTGTAATGACATGATGAGGACTGTGAATGTGCAAAAACAAACAAACATGCACGGTAGTCAGCGGCGACTTTCTTGACTTGCAAACTTTTTCATTTTGAAATTGAAAAACATCATGTGTGTAATTCATGGTTCAATTCAAATAGAATAAAAAAAACAAGCCACCCCGCGGGACCCTGAAGACCCGAGAACTTCAGGGAGTGGACCCTGTTATGTTTTATTCTTATTTATAATCAATAGTAAATGAGGGATGATATGGAACATAAAGAAACCATCTGCAAAAGAGTTTCTTTTTCTCTTTATTAGCAGTATCAGACCATGATGATCCAATATTCACTGAGTGTATTTACATTATACAGCTTACAGCACACACTTAGCCTTAGGAGCTAAAATGTTCATATTTAATATAACAACAACAACAAAAAAAAAGGTGCCAGCAGCTTACTGTGTTACTGTACAAGTCTTTAGACTTTGTTTTTAATAATGTGAAGGCTAAGCTGCTCCCCACGAGCTACGCTAAAGTTTAAAGGACAGGTGGAATCCCTGTGTCCCACACCCCTCTGTATTCGATGTCATGTTGACTCGGTCTTCTTACAGAGCCTAAAGCAGGCAGAATATAGGAAAATATGACCAGCCTAACAGCTTTCCTTTGGTGGTTTCCTATTATATTTTGGAGCTTCTTCTTTTTTTTTCCTGGCAGCTGTCGTTCCCGGGGCAAACATCTGCCTTCATGGCCGATGACGGGGCTAAAAATGGATTGGATTGGCCTGGACCTGGAGTCTGCAGACCAGCTCAGGACATCCTCAGGTGCACGGTTAAAATTATACGGTGTAGATCATTCAAACATCCTGGTCTTGGTCATACAGTATGTGGGACATGATGTTTGCGTGGTTACCTGGCTGCAGTACAATCTGGTAATCCATCGCTATCATAATAATAATAATAATAAGTGGAAGCCAGCAGTTTAAGTTAAGAGGTCTGCCTGCGAAATCCTCTCACGATCAGGGGTATCAGCAGGACGGGACACTAAAAGTAGAATAGATGCCGCTTCAGCTGGTGGCGCCCTAGGTGACCGTCTAGCCAGCCTATGCCGAAAGAAAAAAAAAAACAAAAAACGGGCCCTGTCCACGCCATCATATGCGATGCATCCGAAATAAACCCACGTTTTTATTCCCAACCCCTGCAGATAGTATCTCCACAACAGCATTCATGCACTCTGAGAGGCTCTGAAGTCTATACCGCTCATACAGGCGACACAATGGTAGTCTAACAGCAGCCTATGAGGAAGTGAGGAGGCGAGGGGAGCGTCTGTTTTCGGCAGGAGGAGCATCAAGCTGTTTATCCAGCTGCCGCTCTGCCACCAGAGGAAAAACCTGCTGTTGTTGTTGTTGTATGGATACAGGCTTTGTGCTGGATCTATTAAACCTGCACGTGCGCTTATGTGAGGCCTGATCTTCTGCGCACGGGGGCCCTCATTATCACTGTTCATTAAAAACCACCTCATATAATGACCTGACTGCTACTGGTTTGTTCATCAAGGAGAGTCACGGCACAATGGGAATAACAAAAAGCTGTAAGCGGATCCGCGGGGAGTGGACTAAATAGTGGGACTATGATATCCCACAATACAATTCAATTATGATGGTGAAGCCGGGTTTGTGTAGAGACTTTTTTTTTTTTATTTTTTTTTTTTAAAGAGCGTAGTGTGTACTGTACCCATCAAGTGTCTTTCAGCCAGTCCTGGGGGTCCAATTGTTGCTGTTCAAAATGCTGTTTTCCTGTATTTGGATACAGTATACCATAATGATCTTCCCTTAGAGGTGACTTCAGCTTCAGTGTTTCGAAACAGCACGGACTAAGAGTCTACAGCCACACAGACGATTTTACAAAACCCTGTTTTTGACGGTCTATATGGTACATAATGTATTTACACCATGTCCCATCCGCTAACATGGAGGCTAACATATACAGTCTATGATTTACACTCACTTATAATTACCTCTCTGTATTGCAGTTTCCATTGTTAGAGGCGGGGTCCGCCATTCCCTTCCTGGATTCAGACTGCTTTCACAGACATGAGGGATCATGAGCATGTGTGTACACAGTTTTAAAAAGGATGCAATGATTCACTGCCAGTGCAAATCCAACATTCCCTGCTGCTGCTGGTTCACATTCACAGCGTTCTACTGGGTTTTATTGTGAGGCGGTGACAGGAAACACTGTTTGCCACAGAGGTTAGCGCTGACCAAAAAAAAAAAATCATGAATCAAAACAACGGAGTGAGCCGTTAGGCGAGAACTGCTAGAGCTGCAAATATGGTCACTTCTGGTTCCAAAAAACCCCCAACAAAAAACAAGATGGCGACGGCCAAACCAGAAGCCCACAAACCAACGGGCGACCTCACGGTGGCTACGTCCACTTCTTTTATACAGTATATGATGCGGACGCTTAGCAAGTTATGTTTACCATGTCCGCCATCTTAGTTTAGCTTGTCAGCATGCTAACATTGGCTTATCAGCACTAAACACAAAGTTCAGCTGAGGCTAATGGGTGTGCCATTAGTTTTGCGGGGATTTATGTCAATCATACATTTTGACCCGACGAAGGCGCTAGATGACAAGGCAGAGGGTCACCACATTCGTTTGCGATCCATCCTGGGGGGGGGGACATGAAACTTCCATGCCAATCCATCCGACGGTTGACGAAACACTGCCCTCAAGACTACAGCCGTCATCCTGTTTGCGGCACTACAACAACACCAAAGTCATTACAATTCATCCTCTGGGAACCATGAGCGTCTGTACAAAACACTGTGCCAATCCATCTGGCAGACACTGAGATGACCTACCGGTGGCGCCGGAGGTAAAAGTCAGGGAATCATCAAAGTCATCCGGATTGATGCCGCGTGTGCAAAAAGTCAGGGAAATCCATCGGACAGCTGTTGAGATATTTCAGTCGGATTTTTCAAAGTGATGGACCGGCAGAACATTTTCAGCCAGCGTGACTAAAAAGAAGACTGCGCTGTCAAATGGAACTTGAGGGGCCTTTCAGATGACATGAATATGCCACTGTGTGAAGTCTTATTTCTGTCCGTTTAACCAACAGCCCTGCTCTGAACGGCTCACGGCTTACAGATGGGCCTTGTGCCAACGTCTAGTGTTTAAAGCCTTTCTTTTTGCTGCGCTCACGTGTGGCATATTCCTAAAAAAAAAAAAAAAAGATATGTTTAAAAGGATAAGTCTGGTGATATTCTATGTTTTTCTTACTGTCAAGTCTCACCAAATCACCCGAATCAACAATGAACGTATCCTACTAACAAGTACTGTGTGTGTGTACCCACAGCCTGTGTGCCATAGAGCTCCATTGTTGTACAAAAAGTTAGCACATTAATATATATAAATATCATCCTTCTACTCAAGTAAAAGTACAGTTACTTTACTTAAAAGTAAAAAGTACTCTGGGTAAATGTTGCTGCCTTACATATTTAAAAAAAAGCGGGGGCTAACGTCATTAGGCTACGTGTATATCACGTCTCAGCGTTAGCTCGCTTAAATATATGCGGCCTCAGAAACAGGGCTCATGAGATTACCGGCATCTGCTCCTCACACGGGGCGCTCGTGCTTCAGCACTGTCAGAAACGCACCTGGACTCTCCCTTTGATGGGATTTTGATGGACACAGCTTGTACAAAAGAGAACGGTTAAGATGCATTTTGTGTTCGAGAGCACGTTTCGGAAAGACATCTGACATCCAGCTAACATGGCAACAGATCCACCTTCCATACTGTGAGCCGTTTCTAGTTGGTTGTTGTTCTAGCCCACCCGGTTCTAATGTGAAGTATTTGGATAGAACATGAGAAAATCTGTATATATATATATATATATATATATATTGACAGATGAGAGCAAGGGTGCCTTCCTTCTTGGTGACCCGAGTATTGACTGCTTTTCTAAAAATTGTCCATTACGTAAGGTGCCGATTTCTATGGCGGACTCAGCCTACAAAAGATTTCTACAACCATCGGTGGTGTTCATAACTCAGCCTGTATTGATCATATTTTGACTGATACATGAGCCGCGTTCGCAGGCAGTATCAGTGGCCATAAATTGATTAGACTACTATGCTGAAGTCTGGGGTTAGGATTGTTTACCGCAGGTCATACACAAGAAACATTTCATGGACAAATGAGTGGGGTTAGTGGATGAGCATGCTCCACTTAGAAAAAAAAAAAAAGGGTCTGATGATGAGTTGAGATCTTTTAACGCTCCAACCAAACCACTTTGTGGAAGCCAAGGGGGATCTATATAAAGAACAAAGCCAGGATGATGGGATTAAAAGCAGAGCAGAGGTCCACCAACAGGACCCTGGCATAGGCTCCTGAGGAGTCCACGTGTTTGAGGAAGTGGAGGGCAGTTGTTGACTACATCATCTGCAGACCTGTTGGCTCCGTAGGTGAACATCGGGGGGGGGGGGGGCCCAGTGGAGAGTCAGTAATGGATCTGAGGTGTGACAGCACAAGACGCTAAAATTACTTCATTACCACAGGAGGTCAGGGCGACGGTCGTGTGTAGTCAGCAGGTCCTGTGGTCCTTGTTTTTTTTGGGGGACGGGGATGATGGTGGAGGTTTTGAAGCAGCCTGGCACATGGCATGTCTGCAGAGGGGTGGTGAAGACACCGGAGACAGCTGATCAGCTCAGTGCTTAAGGGTGGATGGAGAGACTGGAGTCTGGCCCAGCTGCTTCCCGGGGGTTCTGCCTCTTGAGGTTCCTCTCCAGGATGGAGAGAGTTGTCGCCATGGTAAGGGCCTCTGGGGTGGGCAGTTGTGGAGAGGCCCAGGCCCCTTGCTGAGGTAGGGGAGGTGTAGCGGGTGAGCTGGAGCTGGTCGACGGAGTCAGAGAGGATGGTGTCAGGCACAGGTCGTAAGTGGAGTGGTGGGGGGGGGGGGGGGGGGGGGGGGGGGGGGGCTTTAGGTTTATAGTTGGTTATATGTCTGAGCCCCTTCGCAAACAGAACCAGAGTCGTTTGATGAGAATTCCTGGTGTAGTTTCTCAGAATACAGGCTTCTCTCACGGCCTTGCTAAACCTGTATTTTGACTTTCTAAACCGGTCCATGCCACCACTCCTGAACCCATCTTCCTTATCCGACCTTAGATGTCCGAGTTTGGCTGTGAACCAGGGTTTGTCATTTTTATAACTCACCCTGGTGCGTGATGGCACACAGCAGTCCTCACAGAAGCTTATGTATGACGTTGCAGCCTCTGTGAACTCATCCAGACTGTTGGTAGCAGTCCTGAAGACAATCCCAGTCAGTCCAGTCCAAGCACGCCCGAAAGTCCTCCACTGGTCCACACCAACACCATCTTGATCTTCGATGTTCAATCTTCAATCCTCACCTGTCTGGATGTCACTCTGCGAGCCCCGCGCACCGCAAAGTCCTCCACAGTCGGCGCTAGGTTCATTATGTAACCAGTCCACTCAGCCTCTCTGCCCCACTGCACTCCTCAAAGGTGAACACTCAGAGCTGAATGAGAATCAGCAGTCACGGGAGTCTGGGATTATTGTCAAAATAAGCAGAAAGGCCTCACACACACACACACACACACACACACACACACACACACACACACACACACACACACACACACACACACACCTCACTGAAGGTCAAGGTTCCCACGTGAAGGTAGAAAAGTTAAAGAACCACTTAAAGAAGTACAAAACAAAAAAGGGACTATTTTCTCCTGTCTGAGCAATGCTTGTTAAAAACTACAAAAAAAAAGGCCAAATTTTTATTCAATCTCATGTTTAGAAAAGAGAATCTGATCCAATTCTTGAATTTGAACAGCTGGGACACTGTGATCCAAGATAGCGAAATCTACAAGTTTGTGGCGACCGTGGCATCAATGCAGTCTGGTCTTTTCACAATTATGTTTTTAGGTCTGCTTTTGCTTCCGTTTTGTTGTTGCTTGATCAAAACTCACCAAGCCTTTGAGAGAAAAAAAAAAAAAACCTACCAAAATTAGACTATCCAACACTGCAATGGTCGCAGTGGATGAGTGCATTTGCATATCAAATCCCATATCAAAACAGACTGCTGTTGTGTCGTGGCCTGTTTAAAAGGTCCGAATATGCTTTTATTAGAAGGCGGCTTGTGAGATGTAAGATTTATTCGCCATTTGTCACCATCATTGTGCAAATTTGTAATTCCTATGACGTACTCTCTCACATTGTGAAATGGTATCCAGTAACTGACTATCATAAATGTTAATGTCACCTTAAATGTTCGCAGCTGTTCGAGAAATAAAAAACTAAGACCACATTTCAGCGGTCTATATGAAGACTAAATGCTGCTTATATATATGGCTGCAGTTTGCTTCAAGCCTTAAGAACCTTTAGCTGTAGCTCGAGAGGAGCCGCTGCAGTTGACCTGAATGTCCTGACAAACCACTTGATGGTGCCTACCAAAAAGGTTTCCTTGCTTTAGAAGTTGTCGCTGGAAAAGGTTTGCTCAAATGCTTAAAAAGGAATAGTTCAACATTTCGGGGGGGGGGGGGGGAACGCGTGTATTCGCTTTCTTTCAGAGAGCGAGGTGTGGAGATGGACATCAATCTCACGTCGGTTGGTTGAGTACAGAGCTGGAGTCAGCACACGGCTAGCCTAGCTTAGCACAAAGACTAGAGTGTTGGAGCAATTTCTTGACGAACAGCAGCGTATCCCTCCGCACAGTGCAGTCTGCAGCATCTCCGAACTGCGTCACGTTTTGCTCGACGTGGTCACTGGGCACAGGGTTTGCCAAACCTGGCAACTTTTGTTTTGATGACAAGACTCTGGGAAGCTGCACACGGTCACTGTGCCAGGCTGTTGTTCGCCGAGACATAGCTCCAGTAACTGTAACTCCCTCTAAAACCAGAAACAAAAAGCAGTCACCGTTTTGAGCATGATCAAAGTCTCGTCCTAGCCTTAACTAAGCGGTTTTAGTTGCCTTAACTTATTAAGTATATGAAAATGCTCATGTCAAATCATTTTAACAGTCGTGTTGGTTGTTACGGAAGGCAAATGGCCTAATCTGTGTTGTTGTTTAGGAATTAGGTCTTTTGTCCTTCAGAGTTTATTTCATGGCATACCTGCAGGTGCATAAAAATGCCATCCAACCTGCTGTGGAACAGGAGGGCTGCAGCTGGGGAGCCCAGTGCGAGAGAGAGCGTGACCTCCATGACCTCGCTCTTCTATCACTCTGCATTTGATATTAAACATTAAAAACACTGGGCCGTGGCGGCAGTCTGCTCCATTCCTTTCCTCCCCGAGAGGTACGAATCGACGAAACCTTCTGAACTGCAGCCTCACTAAAAAAAAAAAACTTCTGCTGTATTTAAAACTAATCCATGTTTCAGTATCTGAAATCCTCCATCTAGCATTTGGTTAAGTCCCAAATTGAATACGGGAGGGTTCCCAGCGGATTCCTCACAGGGATTTGTATAATACGCTGAAATTGAACCTTTTTTGGAAGGTAGGAAGAAACGCGTGATCCTACACAGAATTTCAAGCAGTGCGTGCAGCCGAGACATCTCCCGGTTCAGGTCAGAGGTTCTTGAGCAGCGCCTCCTCAAGAGTTCAATTTTTCTTCTCCAATGTTTCAAGGATTCTTGGCCTGGGTTATGAAACCTCTCGCTATCATCCATGTGTTTATGTACCAGTCAATTAAGGTACCTAATGATTCAAGGACGGCATGGGGAAAAATAAGGAAATGTCCCGCTCGCAGACGGAACAATCCTGCAGAAAGTAGTTACCAAGGGATGCCAGAAGTCGACTTTAAGGAGGTTTCTTGGCTTTTACTGGATTCCATGAATGCTAGATAGATCCCTGACTTGAGGTTTGAAACATCCGCTGGGACTCCTATAACACACATAGTACGAACATCCTTTAATTTATGAGTTTCTGGCAGCAAATGCATTGTCATAATAAAGAGATTACATATAAGCGTGTTTGGAATAAAGGCTGTTCTTTAGTAAGCACTGGTGTGATTGAAGATTTTTGTCTAATGTCTAGGTTACATCTTAAAAGGTCTCAGTATGCTTCTAACGAACTAGTCCATAAAAAAAATGATTGTCCGACTGTGTCTGAAGGCAAAAGTGTTTAAATCTGTTCCCAATGGGTGAACAGCCCTCCCCCTTTGAGAACAGGGTTTCTTTAAGATGTCATCCTAGGTTACATCTTAAGGTCTCAGCATGCTTGGGATGATCCCGAAGATGTAGTTCAATCCAGGATATCTGACTGGAAGAAAGAATAATTTCAAATTGCCTGCTCGACATGTCGGAAAAGATGGCGGTATCTATTTGTATTCTAACGTCTTGTTGAGAATTCACTTCAATACAGTCAGCATCTAATTGGAGGTAGCATCTAGTGGCCATCAGAGGAACTGCAGCCACGACAACCTGATCAAAAAATAATAATAATGGCACGAGACACTCTGTAGGAATCTTTTGACTAATTTAATAATACCAGCTACTTACAATATTGCTATTCCACAAGACCTGACTATTAGACAACCTAATATTAAAGCTCACCATTTTTATTTTTTACCAATGGATGAAATGGATAATATGATAGCGACAGGGAACCATCACGTAATTCTGTAGTCCCCCCCCTCAAGTGGTTTCTACCTGCATCAGAACTGCCTGCAATCAGAATGTTCGTGCCTTTCCTGAGAGAGGGAGGAGCTCGCAATCACAGAATCATTAGCCTGCCGGTGAGAAGCACTTACTGTCTGTCCGGTACTGCCCCCCGCCCCCCCCCCCCCCCCCCAGCAGGATGAATTACAAGGCAAGGCTGGCAGGGCTGACACGCTACAGCCTCCGAAACCACACAGCAAAAAGCTCCTACGCAACGCTATCACAGGTTAGATCGTGAAAGGTCAGACCACCTCGCCTGTGAGAATTGGGGATAACACGCTGTGCATCAGATAACGGGCTAAAATAGCAGGTGACATATCTGACACTGCCATTTCTGTGTTTAAAAAGGAGGGTGGGCGGGGGGGGGCATGTATACACCGGGTTGCAGCATTGATGAGCTCAACGTTGAGGCAGTTCATGAGGTCAAAAATGTTTTGTTTTTTTTATTTCTGAACCATTTAAAAATATGATCATCAAAAAAAACCCCACAACATTCTGGTTCTTAGATGACGAGGCTACGGTGCGTGTTAATGTGTGCCATTTACCGAGTACGAAGGCGATAAATGACCCCCGCCAGAAGAAACAGCAGGTGGCGGCCACATTTGACACAATCGGCGCACCAGGGGAGTCAGAGATCACGAGGTCTCATTTTTGGGCCTCATCAAAACACCTCCAGCTGCACAACAGGCGACCTCATCCTGCAGCTGGCCGTGGCAACGCCAACATCATGAGCATTATTAACAAGTAGAGTGGGGTCCATGAGACTGAAGGTGCATACTGGTCCATTTCAAATCCCCCCCCCCAAAAAAAGGTGCCAATAACTAAAAAAACAGGGCATGGAGTTTAAGTCAGGGCCTAGGCATGGATTTCTATATCTGTGCTAATACGATACCTTACTTTGGCGAATCTAAAAACACTATTTGTAGTAATTTGTAGCAAATTAAAAGCTCTTCCTAAATAGAACATAGACTTTTGACAACGTCAGCTCGGAACTGGGAACCTGTGACTTCAGGACATTTTCTAGAGCACCAAAACAACCGATTCACGAATGGTAGCGGGAAAACAACCGACAGCTGCACTCCAGGGTCCACAGTCCCATCTACGAACTATGAAGCTGCTACTGCACAAGCTCTCTGTACAACTGAGACAGGGCTCCAGGACTGCTGCAGGGTTCACCTCGTCAGTCGGGAGTCTGGCTGCCGCCTTGAGGACGTGGAACAACCAAATATGAATCGACACCTGCTGAGCGGTGGTGCACCATGAGGTCTGCATGGAGGATCCAGCTGTTGCTTTGTGTGTCTCTCTGTGTGTGTGTGGGGGGGGGGGGGAGGAGGGGGGGGGGTGCTCCCTGCCTTAACACAACTATTTAACTGCCTGCATGCATTTGATCCATTTGAGAGCTCTGCAAACACAGCCTGTCGTGTCTATGGGGAAAACAAACAATAGCACACAATAACACAACAATTAGCTCCCCAAGACAGACGCAATGTTCCCAGCGTCTCCGGACCAATAAGCCTAACGTTGCCCGAACGGTGCCCCCCCGCCCCCCCCGGTACGCCTCATAAACGAGAAAGAACGTCACGCAAAACTCAATTGAATCATTTAGCGAATTTAATGTGTCCATCTTTACTGGCAGGCAACACTTGGACTTGTTGCAAAACAAGACCCGGATTCGGAATCTGTGGGAGCGACATCACATTTCGGCAGACGCCGAACACACCCAGCAGCGGTTGTTTCAATTTGCATTTGAACTTTTAGGAACGGCTCGCACCGGCCGTTGCCGCCCTTCGCCGGTGCATTTTATCGGAGAAAAGGTGACGAGAAACTGCAGGCGAGGGAGGGATAAAGTTGGAATTTTGCGATAAAAGACACGGCTGGCTGTGCGTTCTGTACACGCCGAAGGAATGTCTGGCTTTAAACGCTTGCATTTCTTATTTGATAATGTGATATATGTTGTGTCAAGAGGGTAATAACCAAAGAAACCTGAAATTGGTGTGTTTTTTTTAATGGCGTCTGGCAGGACGTTCCCTGTGAAAACATCACGCATCAGCCGACCTGAACTGCCGATACCAAATACAAGCGTACGGTTGTCCGATTGAGAGAAAAGCCAGAAACGTCAAGCCCGAGTACACAATTAGAACCCCCCCCCACAGCATTTCAATGAAAAGACCAAACGTGTCAAAAGACAATTACCTCCGCGCAACAACTAATGAAGGCAGCGACCATAGCGGAGGACAGACAAGCGCAGACGTAGCACAGGCAGCGGCAGGCACAGGAGCAACAGGCGACACAAGTCTCCTCACCTGCGGACGCGGTCGGAGGCTGCCGGAGTTGGGGCGGGGGGGCGGCGGCGGCGGCGGGGGGGGGGGGGCGCCGCTCACATCACCATGAAGCAGTAGGGACCGGCTGAGCTCGCCCGCCTGCTGGAGTGTCCGCTCACTGGTGAACAAGTCGCAGTGTGAATTCGCATCTTCACCTTCCCGCATGAAACACCGCACCGGAGTGAATGGGGAGAAAGGGAGGGGTTCTGCGCCCGGTAGCCGCCCGGTAATAAGGACAGCACCACTTCCGGTCTCCACTTTCAGCGTAAAACCGTATGCAAATCGGTGTTAGGGTGCTTAACTCCCGTAGACCCCTTTTTCCTGTTAGTAAATATTATGTTTGTTTGTGGGCGGAGCCTAGGTGGAGGCAGAATAACACCCCTGAACAAGCTAACGCTAGCTAGCAAGTTTTGTTGGCTTTTTTTTCCTCTCCTCTTTTTTTTTTTTAAACAATGGCCGAAGAAAATGCGAGTTTCTCTGAACACGTTCGGCCACTCGCTCGGTTAAAGTTAAAGGGGACCTATTATCCTAATTCGCAGCTCTGTATTGTTCATTTTGGGATTCCACTAGAGTAGCTTAGCACGATCCGCGGTTGGGAAAAGCCCTGTGCCTGGAGCAGAGACGCCATATAAGGACATCCGTGCCTCTCTGACATCAGATAGACCCGGCGCTTGAAAAAATGCAGGCCTACAAGACTTGAAATGCGAAGATTTAACAGATTTGACTTTTGTCTCTGGCCAAACAACTAGCAACGAGAGATATCACCCCCCCCCCCCCACCCCCAGTTTCTGATTAGGTGGGCATGACAGACCTATAGACGCATAACCTACGACAGAATACTTTCTTTAACCTCACGTGATATGAAGTGTGAGCCACAAACACGGGCATTTTGGACGACCGGCTCAGTTCAATCCTTTTCGCTTTATTTTGTTTAAACACCTTAGTTGGTCTATTGGTATATCTGTCATTTGGCCTTTGTTCAGTTGTGACAGTAGAGACCCCCCAGTACCTGTCAGACCGCCTCCACCCCTGTACCCCGTCCAGGAGCCTTGCGGTCCTCGGACTCAGGTATGCTCACCACGTCTCCTTATGTGTTTTTTGTCCGCCTCCTACTGTAAAGCGTCCTTGGGGTCAATATAATTGTTACCCTACAGCGTTAGAAACACTGCTTTTATTTTGAAAGCAGAATCACCTGGTTTCCTGGCCTTGTTGTGGCGAACCGCAGTAGCTTGATGCAGCTGTGGCGCTCACCACAGAGAGAGCAGATGACATGAATGGAATCCTGCATGTGCTGTGTTGATGACAATGAATTTCCTAAAGGACAGATATTCTATTCATCTATCATTCATTTTATTGACATTATTATTGTTGTTGATGTTGTTGTTGTAGGTGTGGGGTGGTGTATTCGAGGGACCCACAGCTGCCTGGGCCCTATAACATACCAGGGATGACAGACAAATGTCTATATCTCTACAGTGTATCTACGTTCTGTATCTAGAACAGAGTTCTTTTTCATGATCAGAATATAAACATCTCATCTCGCACCCCGTGAGGCCCCCTGTCCCTGCGGGACATTAAAGCTGTGGCATTACGGGGTGTCGAATGGCATTCGCTCGTGAAATTGTCACAGTGTTTCAGCAGGTCACGCAGGCCCAAAGAGAACCAGGTCACGGCAGCGCACATTCCCTACCGATGCAGGCCACGGCCGTCTGCCTTGGCGGCCAGCCACCACCACCCCCCCCCCCCCCCCCCCCCCCAGCCCTCAGCCAAAACTAGCAGGGCAGGACGCCGTCTAATGCTGTCCACCTCCGGTGTGATGACCGCAATCGCGCAGTGCAGTTTGTTTGATGACATTTCTGCCTCAGGCGAGCAGCAGAGGGTTGGTGTCCGCCTCCGTCTGCCCATCCGTCTGTTTGAGCAGCGCATCTTGAAAACGGCAGTGAAGGCCTCGCCGCCATGAAATACTGGATATGGGCAGCCTCAGTTAAGCAAATACATTTTAATTTTTTTTTTATACAATTCTACATCTGATGTGTTGCAAGTTTATGGCGCGTTCAAGGAGTTACGATTGCTCTTTTTTGGCTTGTAGCAATAAAAGAATTTGCTGGGACCTTCATTATTTAATCATTTCATAAACAATTGAGTTTAACCAATGCATTTCTTCATGCGGAAGTTGACCAAAATAAAACAAAAGCAAATTTTGACCCAAGCGACACTGATAAGTCAGTATTTGGGTTGTGTTCTTCAACCCAAATGTGGTTATTTTTGAACCCAGCGGTTTTTAGGAGAGTCAGAATTCAGATAGCACTTTGCCAGGGGGGGCTGGATTAACGTGCCCAGGAGCCCAAGAGCCCAAGTACTGAAATGAGATGCTGGGCCCTTCTAAAGGCCTCTTCTGTGGGGCAGCTTGTACTCCGACACGACCAGGTTCAGTAGAAGTGGATGGCGCGACAGTTCCCTCCATTCCCTCAAAGGTCAGCACTGTCAAGCCAGGACGTAGCCAGGACAAATATTAGCCCCCCCCCCCCCCCCCCCGGTTATTCAAACCTGCAGCAACTGATTTGTTTTGGTCACTTGGGGGCAGCGGAAATGAGTTGTTAACACAAAAATATCACTTTATAGATGCCTTCATGAGTGATGTGCCCTTTATAAATTCAACGTGCCACATTTCTGACGTGCACGTCGATGCGTTTCATTGCGGTTGGTTGTCATGAGCACTGCTTAACGCAAACCTCTGGTGTATATATATATATATGTATATATATATATATATATATGTATATTTTTTATAGAAGATAAATGAATGCCTGAGAGTTGCTCGCTCATATTGATGGTATCCCCTCCAACCTTCCTGTGCCACCGACAGCATCCTCGACAGGTGCGCGTCACTGGGAAATCTTGATGGATTTTATTTACAGTTCTCCAAAAACTTGATATCCTCGAGGGGAAATTAAAATATTATTATTATTTTTAAAAATCGCTTTATTTAATTAAAAAAAAAAAAAAAAACAGCTGAAAAAAGAAGCCTGTGGTGAAAGTTACCGAGGTCCTCCAGACCTCAGGGACCACAGTGGTTCACCAAAGTTGAACTCAACTTGTGAGTGAATTCTAGATGCAGGTGTGACTGGACCTTTAGACTAAAACTAAATCAAAAGCAGGTTCCAAAAGGAACACTGCAAACCAGTTGAGAGACCGGAGGCTTTGGACTTTGGGGGGGGGGGGGGGGGGGGGGGCTATGGTTGTATATTCATCCTTGCAATTTCCTTACTTACAGAGTAAATATAGTTGTTGTCAGTGGGAGGATTTAAGCTACTTCGTGTTGTTCTTTTGTTGTGGTTATAGCTCAAAAACTGATATTATCCGGATTCCTCTGGCTCAGACTCAGTTAGGAATGGGGGTAACGAGACAGACTGGTTGATGACGACGCTTGGTGTTGTCTTTTAAATTCCTTGGCAACCCTGTTGTCGCTCTGCCCAAGCCCGACTGCTCATTTTAAGTGCATCCCCAAAAGGTGATTAGCGCAAGAAGAGTCATTATCCAAGGAGTGTGAGGACCTACACCCGCTTCCACTGCCCTCCCGAGACTTTCCACTGACGCTCAGAGGGACGAAACGCAGATTCATTCCTTGCAACTTGCAGGAAACAAGGTCACGGTTTGTTCCCGTCTTTACTTCGAGGTCAGTCGTCCTGTAGCCTGGAGATAATTGTACGCCGTGTATGGAGCCAGAGGGGAGTTCTGCTCAATACACAGCTCATTATGCCATTCACCTGGGGTGAAAGCATAAACAGCGCTTCCTGTTCAAATGTCACGGGATGACACGTTCTCACACGTTTCCGTCGACACTTTCCAGCCGTGTAATCGCACAAACGCTTACACGCACTTTGATAGGGAGCCGGATGAATTGAGCAACTTGTTTTCTTTGTCCCGCCAGAAGGAATGTCAACTGCTCATAAATCATTCATGAGTCATTATCGTATTGGATTTGGACGATGCAGTGGCCCCCCTCGCTGTTTCCTCGAACATCAACATGACCATCAAATAATGTTTTATCGATCTGCGATGCTCTCACGGAAAGGTCAGCTCCGATGAAGTGGGTTAGTGGAGTCTCGGCGGTCAATACACGCAGAGGGGATGGCGGCGCGCTTGACGGGACAGATGGAGGGATTTTTCTGTCACTGGCGCTGATCAGAGGCAGTATTTCCTCGCATTTACATCCGCTCAAAGATGACAAAAAGAATGGAAATTCATGTCCATTTATAGACGCATTTTATTTGTTCAGATAGAAGAGGCCTAAACCCAAATCTCCCTTATCTATTGATCCATTAGTCATTCTGTCCGTCCATCTGTCTGCTAAATGCTTTGGTTCAGAGCGAGATATTTTCACAATGACTTCCTAGATATCCACATTTACTGCGGATGCTCAAGGTCCCCAGAGAATCAGAGGGATTCATTAGTAATTTGATGACCCTCTGATCTTTTGTTGATCACTCCCATTGGATAAAACATTTTCCTTATTTTGAAATCAAATGGAATGATTTCCATATAATCTGGATAATCATGGTGCCCAGAGATTGAACCCTAATGTTACAGTGACCTCTTACCTTTTGCCTACCACCCTAGAGGACCGACCTTTTGGAGACCCCATTGGCTTTCCATCGGTACCTTTTGCTGGCTAAAATGAAAACTTTGCATGCAAGATATTTTACGTTTCGGCACTCACAGCTTGGTTAAGGTTAGGGGAAGATCATGGTCTTGGTTTAATGCAGACAAAGTTCACAGTGACTTAAAAGCGTGAACCGAAAGCACAATCCTTCCCTGACCTTAACCAAAGCGTTTCTGTTGCCTAACCTTTCCCTCGGACTGGACCCGCCGAGTGCTTTGAACCCTGACCACCTCGTCATCATTCGATAAAAAAAACAAACATAATCCAGGCAGCAAGGTTTGCCACCACAATATAACTGGGAAAACAATTTTGTTTTCTTGGTCGTGTTGCGAATTTGCGAAAACCAGATAAAAAGCGACCATTTTCCCACTGGTTTGTTGACACTTGAGTGGAAGTGATACTGTACCCATGAATAATTCCCACTATCTCCTACTCAGAACTACAACCAGGAGGCCGACATGAACAGGTTTTTTTCCCCACTCGGCTACTTGTAATTACGGTCTGAACAGTATGACGTAGTCATGGCTTCAATTATCCTTTAATGGCCCCATGGGTCTACTTTGAGCGCCACCCACCACCCAGGACAAATTTCACGTTTTTTAAACCACGAGTAAGGCTGCGTGAAAGAAACACAAAATCATCAGTAATATTGAACATTCTGTTTTCCGCACCTTCACATTATGGGGTGAAATGAACATTGCAGCAGCTCAGGGATGCCAGACTTTAGATAGTATTTTGATCTTTTGGCCGGGGAACTGAGGATGGTATGTTTGTCTCAAACAATGACCAGATAAATGGTTTCATGTTGTACATTCATCTTGACATTTGACTCAGCATAATGTAGTGGTTTGTTAAATAAAAGCCAAAGGCAGCAAACACACAAGTTTAAAACTACATGTCCGTGAGTGGCTTCAAATAGGCCTCATAACGGATGGATTACGAAGACAAGACTCGCTGAATGATGGTATCTCGTACCATGCAACACTGACACACACACACACACACACACGCACTACGGCTCAACTTACCCTGCTGATAAAGGGGCTAAAAATGGCCTGCCTTCATACAGCAATTAAATATGAAGAGGACATGATTATCCAACCGTTTCACCCTCTTATCTTCTCATCTCATTCCACTGGGAGGACTCACGCGTGTACTCTCAACCTAACGTCAGTACGAAACAATCAGGAACACCTTCTCTGTCATTTACACATCATTAACACTCCACAGCACTGAAATACAATGGAACCTTTGGGTCACGTTTCGATCTGCAAGAAAAACTAAAATAGACTTCTTGGGGGGGGGGGGGGGGGCGGGGGTCCATCCAATAAAACGGTATTCACTTCAAGCTTTTGAGGCGTTAGTGGCATTACTTTGGACAGAGCCACTGCCCCCACTCTTTGTGCTAAGCTAGGCTAACCACGCCCTGACTCTACACTTAACACACATGCATGAGGTTGATACTGATCCTCTCGTCTCACTCTTGGAAAGCCTTGAACTATTCCTGAAACTCAACGCTGGTTCCAAGTGCGTTGCGCCTGTAACCACACCCAGGGACCGCAGATAGAAACTAGCTAGCAGCTAAATCTGGTACAACGCATCTCCTTCTCTTTGAACGAGATGAACGTTTCTTGTACACGGTCCCTGGCAGATAAATTCCGCTAAACTAAACCCGACAATGCACTGACACGCCCTGGAGTACACTTCTACATCACGGCAGCAAGGCCAGCATTTGAACCACTGGAGGTCAGCAAAAAGCTGCTGAGTTCCCCTTTAAAGAAAACTGGACATAATGAAGTCCACCATGACGGTGTACATTCATGTATTTCGTTATGTCACTGTACTGCGTAAACGACAGCATAGTTACCATAAAAATAGGCAACGTTTGGCCTGCAGGTGGCGCTAGAGGAAAGGTCATCCCCAAAACCAAGCAATTAGATGAACGAGCACAGCACGTTTCAAATAAAGGGTCGGTGCAAACAAACAGAAGGAGGTGATCACATAAACCTAAATCAACCCGTTCATTAAAATTGTGTTGGATTAAAACAAACTGTATTAAATTGTGCAGCATGCCATGGCTACTCCCAGAATCCTTTAGTATACAGGGTTGAATATAGTCACTACAGCAGGCGAGTGGATCCCCTCGGCTGGGTCACGACTGACAGATTCTCTTGGCGAGCAGGGCGGGCTGTTTCCCCTGATATTTGGTGTAATAACCTCTACATCGCCTGCACTGACAGCTGCAGCTGTGGTCTTCCATCTCCTTCCCCAGTCCGACATTAATAACACTTGACATGCTTGCACTCACACCATGGGTAACACGCTGCGGTTGTGCCCGAAAAAGCCCCTATGGAGGGGTCGCTATACTGTCAAATGGCCAGCAATGCAAGAATTTAGCTTGACAAAATAATGAACGCGGTGTTATTGCTCTCGGCATCTAGAATCTTGAACTGAATGTGATGCAAAGAACCAGTTCTATCAAGCACAATCAAACACATTGCGTTGACTGACATTTCAAATGTCTTTTGGCCACTTCAGGGCAGCAAAGACATATTATCACCTTATACATATTGAATCAGGGGCGTAGCGAGGACGTTTTCACCAGCAGTCTACAAAAATCTTGGGTTTTGGGAGGTCAACCTTAACATGCAAACTAGGGGGAGAGAAGAGGCTTACTCTCTCTCGGGGGGGGGGGGGGGACGATCCAGATCAACGACTGGATGAGGCGCCAGAAGAGAGAGAGAGGAGCTCCAGGACGGCAGATGGTCCAGCGAGGAGAAGCCTGAGAGGGAGGAGAGATGGCCGGGGAGAGAGGGAGGGAGGGGTAAGGGGGCATGCACAGCTTGGCAGCTTTTTGGGGCACAGAAAAAAAAAAATCAGATCAACACATCTGATATAAAATCACCAACTTCTTAGCAAGGGTCTGGTGGTCTACGGAGTACCCAGTTCATGACATCACAACACGTTTTGAGAGCCAGCGGTGGTCCAACATGCAGCTTACACAGTGTGCACACACTAAGAGTTGGGTTTTCCAGTGAAGACACCAGCTGTTAAACCTTCAAAATGAACAATGTTTGCATATTCATAGATCCTGGATTGTAAGAAGGTAATTGAACCTTTTTAAATTGATTAACGAGCGTTCCAAGCAGATGTCTTCGAAACATGTCTGGAGGGGATCTCGTCTGGAAAGAATCCAGAGCATTGGAAATACAAGGTTGCCACCTGACAGCGGTGAAAGCTTCTTCTTCTTCTTCTTCTTCTTCTGGCTTTGGAAGAGACCAAAAGAAATAACAATGAGTCCCGCACTGTTACACCCGCAGGATTATTTCCAGGGATCAGGGTGACGAGGACAGACTGCGGTCCCATCAGCACTGAAGTGTCAGTCTGTTCCAGGTGCTGCTAGATGTCTAGATATCTAGTCTACTCAGCAACGCCGCACCTTCATTTTTAACAGAGCCAAGTGGCAGCACAGTCCCTATACGATGTAAACCAGTGTGCGGTGTTTCAGTAATGAGGACGTTCAGCTGAATAACGAGCCACACGAATAGCTGCCATCCAATTTGGCGTCTCGCCTCAAGACTAGTTGTTGTTGTCCCCAGGTTTTTACATATATTGATGCTGATGTAATGCTCAATTAAATTTGAGTCGAGTTAAATGCTAAGCAGCGTTTGTACAGGATTAAACAGAGAATATTGCGCTCCCTTCATAGCACCCCAAACAGCTCTTTTTGACAACGAAGGAATGTCCTGCTTGTTTTTGCCCTCCAGACTGAGGAAAAAAAAATCTCTCTATTTGATGTCATTATAAACTGTTTACCAAATTGTCTGTCCCGAATAATTGCACAAGGCGATGAGGGAAACAGAAAATGAATAAAGATGAATAACAATGAAGCAGGAGCGGTTGTGACTAATTTGTGAGATAAGAAATGAAATATCAAAAGTGGGCCGTGGGCAATGGGCTCCTTGTCCGGCTGCCGACACGCGACTCTCTGCTGCTGGCTCTCAGAGCGAGTGGATCTCATCACCGAGATGACCATTTGAGCTTCGCAGTGAGCTGCTCCCTTCACGCGGGCACGGCTGTCTCATTCATGATGCTGATTCCACAGTTAATAGTGGACTTTCTGGCGCTGGACTCGCGACATTCGTTCCCGACAGAGGCTTTCTGAAACGGTCGCAATTTCAGACGCATTCCGGCTTGCAGCGATAGGAATCAAATTTGCAGGTCTCAATCAAGCCCGAGTGATTGAGATCACGGCGCGAGTCCGGAAATAGCGCCCGTCCCCTCCTGCAGGATTTGCTCCCTTGTCTTCGACCCCTGCCATAACAAGTCAGGTTGAGACATGTATTCAGGACACAACGTCAAGTGCACAATGTGGATGTTTCTCAAGTGCCGATGAGAGATGTGTGATGAAGAGTTACCGGGGTAACACATTAAACGGATGGATACAACCCTCCGTGGTTTTATGTATGTGTCCTTCCACCATACTGAACATACAGTACATACAGTAGTGCTGTCTTCTGTAAACCTTTTAAATTGGCTGTGAATACTGATGATCCTCAGAGGATGAACGCTTACGATTGTGGTGAACCCCCTTGGCATCGGCGTCCTCATTAGCGATACCAAGATGAGCATTCTCATTGTAAAGCGACAGAATCACCTCTGGCCCAGCAAGTCCGATCTAAACCTGTCTAAAATGTCCAGACGCGCACCCGTAGTCCCCAGAGGATGAACCCTTTTCATTTTGGACGCATTGGATTTTCCTCTAGCACCTCCCTCTGGTCTTGCTGGTCCTCACACTACAGATGGGCCTTGACCTTTCCCTTATTCACAGTATGCTCGATGCAAATGATAGCCTGTAATGTTGTGTTTTTCTGTTTGGCCTCATGATGGCACTGTTGTCTCGCTGTCAGTATGACTAGATACAGACCCGATGACA
Organism: Enoplosus armatus; assembly: GCF_043641665.1. Taxonomy (NCBI): domain Eukaryota; kingdom Metazoa; phylum Chordata; class Actinopteri; order Centrarchiformes; family Enoplosidae; genus Enoplosus; species Enoplosus armatus. The sequence continues at coordinate 2,121,201 of NC_092195.1, forward strand.
AAGTTAGTTCATATTAGCTTACCGTCACAGTAAAAATGGTGGCAGGTGGGGGGACTCGAGTCAGACTCGCTTGACTAGCACTGATAAAAGACTCAACATGACTTGGACTTGGTATTCATGACTTGAGACTTGACTTAGACCTGAGAGAGATGACTCCAAAAGGACTAAATATTGGCATTTTCTAGACCGTCAGAGGCAAACGCTCAAAGCAGCCATCATAGAGGGGGCTAGTCCCAAAATAATAAAGTTTGGATTCAAGGATTCTATTGTCGATGACGGTAGTTAGAAGAGAAAAGTGGTGTCCAAAATCAGCGACAGGACCACCACAACACCTGACTTCATCCGTCGCTGCAAAACCCTCAAAGAAAGGTATGTGTGTCTTTTTAGCTAACTTATTGGCTGGTCAAACTGTAGCTTACAAGCTAACATTAAGCTTGAGCTATGTTAGATTCAGCTTCGAATCAATTAGGCGTTTTATTGAGAAGACACATCGTTAATGTAAAACACAATCGGGGGACTGATTCGGGGGCCATCAAACCAGTTAAGCTATGCGGGCACATTAGCAGCTAACACAGGTGTTGATTTTGCTTCAGTCATAATTACGCCGCATTATTTTCACCATCAGAATTTCCGATGACTCGACTTGTCTTGCTTGACTTATGGCAGGGACTCGACTTGACTTCGTTTGATTCTCACCACAGGAACTTGCGACTTGCTTGAGAGTTGGAGGTTAAGACTCGAGACTTGCTTGTGACTTGCACAGACTCGTGACTTGCGTCCACCTCTGCATGACGATGCAGGACCTGGGCATCAGCAGTGTCTTTGATACTGAAGGATTTTGATGACCGGTTGTGCCAGGTCCCTTAAGATAATTGATGAACGATGAATGGATTTTTATGACCTTCCTAGTCTCTCCTTTAGCATCACTCTTACACCAAAATATTCCAACGTACTGGGCTGACTTGCTAGGATGTTGGCTGATTCACACTCTGCACAGAAAGAACCGCATTGACCGTATTGATGGTTTAAGAAGTGCTTTGTGCCATCCTGACAATAACTGGTAGATGCTTAGGCACCCTTGCAACAGGGTCAAGTGCTTATCGGATTGACGAACAGCTACCTCCCTTCTTTCCCATGTCGGAATTGGAGGGGCTGCATCTGACAATCGACAGTGATGTGGCCAGGTGTACAGCACAACAGGTGTTGACTGGTTGACTGGAACTTTTAATGATTCAAGAAACTTTTGAATACAAGACAGTAATGCACCAATATTTCTTGTTCTGTCTTGTTTTTACAGACGATATGAGACTTGCTGACTTAAAGAAATTGGCCGCTCCTTGCACAGGGCATCAATATGATGGAGGATAATAAACAGCGATGGGTATTGTGATCAATGGCTGCAACAGACATTCTGGATTATGGTAGTGTTTGTGAAATATTAATGAAGAAGCGAGAGGCCTTGCAGTGTATTGAGTAAAGACGCGGTTTGTGGTGGTGATGATATTGGCTTGTCGCACAGTGTTTTGAGAGAAAATTCCATCTGTGCTGTGTGAGAAGCGTCTGTTGAAATCCTGACAGCTCGTGGAGGCTGTCTAAACATTCGCACCACAATGGTGCGGCTCCAACTTTTGTCAGAGCGCTGTCGTTTGAATATCAACGCGCTGCTAAAAGGCAGCCATTCCCATCAGTACACTTTAAAGAAAGGGGACGACACACCTCATCCGGCTTTTGTGGCACAAACTCGATTGCGACGCGCCGAGAAGACAGAGCAGGCGAGGTTTTATTACGAGCACAATGAAGGAGACAGGCGCTGCAGCCAGACGGCTGACATTTAACAATTCTGCATCATCTCATGAGACCTTGTTCTTCCATACGCGAAGGGGAGCAGATGGTAGAGGCCTCTCGTTCCGTCCTTCTACTCGCTCGCAATCAAGCGGCCCACAGAGAACGACGAGGAAGTTGTTTCTAGTCGGCGCGCCAGCGAGAGCGCGCCACACAAAAGTGATTCGCTGATGCGGGTTCTCACGGCCTGCATGAGAAAGGCTTATTAGTTAGGCAGTGTTTCCAGAGCTAAGCTGTAAGGAAAGTTTGCTCCGTGGCCGGTTGGCAGTGTTTCATCAGTGTTCTCTAATGTCAAGACAAACAGGTAATCCCTGAGTAAAGGACGAACGTATGAGAATGAGCTCCTCCGCGGCTGTTCTCAGACAATACAGATGGCAATCTTTACCTTTACCTTAATGACATAGGCAAAGGCATAAAATACCGTCTGTTTTTGTAAGACAGAAATAAATGACTGTACCTACCAATATTTCTTACATGGGGTGACCAGCAAGGTTTTTGCAGAGTTGCAAGGTCTGTGTGTTTTCTTCATGAGGCTCTGGCAACCCTTTTGGCTGTACTACGCATTGTCAGCAGCGGGGTCTGTGTGATGCAGTGGATAGCTTTTACATCCTGCTGTCTGTAAATGCCATACCTTAAAGTGGGACTCGTCTTGCCGTGACTCAAAGTACGCAACATGCAGAAAAGTGAGAGAGCGCATTCAATGAGGAAAAACTGAAATTATCACGACTTTTTTGCCACACTTTGTTTGTTTGATTCATTGCTGTAGCTCCACCACGAAGCACCATTTCATTCGCTGCAACTTTGTGCGGTTGTGCAGCTTTGTGTGGAACCCGCGCAACTGTGCACGCATGGTTTGGCCGGCAAAAAAAAATGTCCCTACCAAAGTTAAAACCAAGCCACGTGTCCTTGAAGGAACATTTCCCACGGCTATTCCTATACAAGTTATGTTGTCGCCGTATAGAAAATACTAGCTTCTGGCGGCTCCTGGAGATCAAATGACGCTGCGGGACGAAGCGGCGTGGAGGAATGAGCAGCTTTCATGTCTTGTTAATCATACCAAGCTATCACAAACGCTACACAATCTCTCTCAGTGCTTCTCTGATGACTTCCCCTAACCCGGCTGATGAGACTCGTCACATTATGCAAAGAGATTGCTGCAGTCCTTGACTATAATTGTGCACAGCAAAGTATTCTCTCTCTCTCTCTCCCTCTCTCGGAAGATAATTACAAGGACTACGGCAAAATGCAGCACGGCACTAAACACTTCTCAATTGGCTAATTACAGCACACATGGCGCTTTATAATGTCTGATAATGGCCAAATATGATAGCGGCGCGCGCTGTAGGCAGCTCATGTGAATGTAATTAGGACTGTAATAGCCATTGTAATGATATACAACAGCTGTTGTCAGGGGTTAAGAGACTGCGTAGGAAGCACAAGCTTTGTTAGGAAAGAATGAATGGGAAGCAATTGCGTGACTCCCGCGAGCCAAACTGCTCTTTAGTCTGCGACGTCCATGCTTCAGACAAAGCGGCTTTCACCGGGTGCGGAATCTCTTTCGAAACATCTCTCGTGTCGCATTTCTACAGCCCCACTTTCAGAGGGAGAACAGATCGCGGCAAAAAAAGGTCGAGAAGGTGCGTCGGCTTTCGGTTCTGTAATTTTGCCGTGGCTTGCAAGTCACTGAAATATCAGCCGTTAACCCCGTGTCCCGAACACATCCCGGGATCTTGTGCCCTCTGCACGTTGCGGCCTTGCGCGTTCAGGTTTTTTTGCATGCGAAACACGCCGAGAGCCACTGTACAGCTGAGACGATTAGTCGATTAGTCGAATAGGCGATTGGCAGAATATCAATTGGCTCTGGTAGTTGCTTGTTCCAAGTCATTCTTCATGCAAAAACACGTCACGGTTCAGCATTCTGAATTGTGTACTATTGGTTGGACAAAACAAGCACCGGGAAGGCGGTCGCAAACGAAAAGAATCGATCAGTCGATTGACGGGGGAAGAAAATAATCGGCGAATGAATCCATAATGATCATTAGTTGCAGTTTGATACGAAACTTAACTGAAACTGAAATTGAGCTCCACCTCAACCAACTGCAACAGAATCCAAAATCCTGCTTTTACATGAACACCTGACTAATAATGATCTAATGATATATATATATATATATATATATATATATATATATATATATATATATGAATATTAGCATATTAGCGATATTTTTCTGTCAATACTTTAAAACTTTTCTGATTATACCTTTACTCAAACAACAGGACTTTTACTTGAAACAGAATATTTTTACAGCGTGGTACTAGTACTTTTACTGGAGTAAATGATCCGAGTACTTCCTCTGCCACTGGTGGGGTTTTTTTTTTGTTGTTGGTTGTATCTCTGCATTGGTTTCATGTATTCCCAGTCCTAACCCTCCTCTCATCCCAGACCCTGCTGTTCCTCATTGACCAGCAGTGGCCCTAGCCCCCCCCCCCCTGGCCATCAGCATCCAATCAACCCCTCAGTATATACGCTGTACCTACTCGCCGGCTCTTCCCTTTTGCTAGATTTCTCATTAATAGACAATCTAGGATGCACATGCAGGATGGACGATGAATCATTCTCCACCCATTACTTTTGAGCTTGGTGCAGTCAATGGCACAAAATAACTTTTCATGGTGATCTACCCTTAAGCAAGCTTTTGAAATCTGCCAGTGAACAGAGCAGGAAACAAAACAAGTCGCCTTGACCATCGAACCCGGGAGAAAAAAACGGAGAAAGGTCCTCAGGAATTTGTTTCTGTTGGGCAATTTTGAATTTTTAATCATCAAAATGAATCTGTTCGTGTCAGCTAGTGTTGGCCTTGTTTCAGGAGGCGGTGGCGCCTTTCATGACTCCATTGCACAGTCTCTCAGTAAGAAACAAAATGTTTGGCTTTGTCCAGATTAGAATCGTTTTGTCCAAGACGAGACTTGGGGTTGTACCGCCGCAGGGACCACAAGACAACCGACATCCTGTGGCTTACATCAGCCATAAGCTGTTCCCCCGCAGAGGTCCGTCACCTCATGCTGGAATATGAAGCACCTGCCATTAAGTGGGCCCTTTACTCTCTCAAATATTATCTCCTGTGCGGGGAATTCACCCTGGAGACAGATCCTCCTGCGCGGCTAATGCGGCCGCAGCCTCGGCCTCTCTCTGCAGCTGCGTTGAATATCCAGGCTAGCCGAAACACTGGAAAACATATCCTCGTCCACGTCATCCTCTGCGCTCATATTTCGGGAGGCCATTTTCGCTGTCTGACACATGCCTAGTTTGCAAGCCTGTAGCTCTTCATCACCCCCCCCCCCCCCCACCACTATATACGTCGAATGACGGCACTGGTGCCAGAAGAACAGCAGATTTTGCGGCTGCACCCCAGAGACACAGAGAAGTGTTACAAGTGTCTTAAGTTACATTCATGTAATTTTCTTTCTTTGAGTTACCACGCTGCTGGCCCTGGGGATGACTTGCACCCCCCCCCCCCCCCACATGTCTTCATTTGGTCCAACAGAGCTGTCGCTGAGACAACAAACGAGTCCAGTTCATTAAACGACACGCGGTCTGAAATGTCAGCCTCGCGCTTTACTGTCCGCAGACACGCTTCTCTCTCCGGGCACGAGTGATTTCACAAAGTGCTGTCCCACTCCTCCCTACAGCGTTTCAGCATTACAGCCCTCACACCCTCCCGCACTCAGACACTTGTGGGTGATGTCACATCAGAAGTCGTTGAAGGTCTGCAAGGGTTCAGGGTTCAGGGTTCACGCAGGTTTTTGTTGCAGACCTCTTTTAAGGCCCAATGTAATAATGTAATAATTAATCGTCCAGTGTCAGTAGGGGAGGACGAACTCAGTGTGTTGATCGTCTCCGCATACACAACTCTCGAAATGTAAGGAACAATACATGGTCTCGCGTGGATTTGAATGCATCCTGCATTGGTATGTTATGGAGAAGTTAACCAAGAAGTTTTCGTGACCAAGCCTTCCCAAACTGCGACCGTCTGACAACGTTAAGCACCTGTTAGAAAGCCTTTTGTCAGGTTCAGGGGAAGGTCGTGGTTATTAATAGGAAGTTATTATTGATTGTTTGCGACCGCCACGAACGATCACTAAACCAGATGAGTTTTACTTCGTTGGTGCAGAATCTGATTTAGCAGCATGAATTAAAAACAAATCCTTTCACCCAGCTCTGTATGTAATATATATTTTATTGATAACCGGCTTGTGACGCAATAATAATCCCATGCCATGGAAAACCGGACCGTGTGAAGAAATGTTGTTTTTCTGACACCCACGACCTATTCTGTTATGATATCATACAGTCGTAAAGAATAATAAACCCAAATAATGACACATTGACCGGTCACCATGTCTATTATAACAGGACCATGACCAGCTGATCCCTGCGTGGCCAGAGTCGGAGCACTTCCTGGGTGCTGAAAACGCAGGTGGTAATTCTCTGTAGGTTCATCCCTACGGAAGCCTACAGGCGACTTTATTCAAATGATAATGTAAACTTGATTATAAAAATTTAATTCCACAATAGCATTATAATTTAATTTTAATGTGTTGTTTGAGTAAGACTTCAAATGAAAATGCAATAGTCCAATTTGCATTTTTCCTTTTCACGTACTTGTGCGGGTGTTTTTAAAACGTCCATATTATTAAAATATATAAAATATATTATAAATATATAAAATGAAAATGGAAAAGCTGACATCATTTTCAAAGGTGTCCCCTGCTGTCCAGTAGGACAGTATTCAAAATGTTAAATCCAAATTTGAAAAAGAAAATGCAACGTAAACGACGTCACCTGATTTCCAATTCATGCAAAATGAAAAAGAAAACACAATTTTCAAACAACTTGAAAATGAAAATGAAAACATTTCATTTACAAAGACTCAACCTGCTGCGACACATTGTTACTATAAAATAGCCGCTTTTAGCATTGGCTCATGCTAATGTTCCCGGTCCACATTGTCCTGACTGGTCGCTGACATATTGTGAACTTTTTAAGAGCAGATAGAGGATTTAGAGGGACACGGATATTTAGATTTTTTTTTTCCACTCCTGTCAATTTCTAAAGAGCAGGAGCAAAATGCTAAAAAACGCAGTATTGTTTCTTTTACACCATAGCGCAAATGCTTTTTGTGTTCAACTGCAAGGACACACACCACTGATGTGAAACCAGACTTTGTGTTTTTTCTCTGAGTACTTTTCACACATACTCAAAGCCTGAGAGCTGGGTGAAAGGCAGCTGTTGTACCTTAACGTAATCAGCGTAAATGTATATTAATACCTTTTGGTGAGGTGAGCGTTCCTGTCTTTTGGCTCTCCTCTGGTTTAGCAAAAAAAAAAAACCGGCCTTGCAGCTTTGTGAAGCGATCGTAAACATCTCTCTTGGTTAAGGACGCTGCTTAATTATACATGTGTCAATCAGCGATCACGCCTCCACTCCTGCTGCTGACATTTCATTCAAAACGAGAGCTGAGGAGCAGATATCAGGAGTGTTCCTGACTCCGGCGCCGGGAAAGCAGCCAGTCTTTCGGCCTGCATTCACCTTCAAGGGGGAGGGGGAAAAAAAAATCTGATGCAACAAAGGTGGCATGTGTGGCAGTTTGCACCGTCCTTGGCCTCTCCTGTCTGCACCGACCCCCGCTGTTTATTGTTGTCGACACCCTGACCGCAGGACCGAGCATTCTTCGCGCGTCTCTGCGACCGTGGCTTCATTTAAGATGTGTGGGCAGCCTGTTGTAATGGCGTGGCCTCCCCTTTTGTGTGCAAGTCACATGGCCGTGTTGCATCGGTGTCTGCCGTGCACAGGGTGGATTGCCGGGCTGTTTTACTGCTGCCGTGACGGCAGAGGAAGAAATGAAGCGCCTGCTTTAGATGCTTGTATGGGGGGGCTGTATCAAAATCTAGATTTGAGAGCTTTATTATTTTAGTTCATATAATAATAATTTTTACTAAGTGTTTTTTTTCTCAATGCTTCCAGCAGATGGACACTGACACTTATTATACAAAGTACTATAGGAGACCATAAAGGTGGCTTCTCTTCCTGTTTAAGCACAGCTTTGGAGCCCCCTGACCCAGTGGGACCCTGGGCCGGGGTCAGTTCAGTAATCTGCATCCATCCGTTGTTGTTGTTTCCATCAAATGTTCTTTCTATTTTTCCCCCGAGCAGCATATAGATCACCATGACACCCGTTGTTGTCTTGCATGTTGCGGCGACATACCACAAATCACTACAACGCTGCGAGTCAGTGAATAACATGCTGTAGCACTTTGTGACTGCAACACTTATGTCATGCGCTCATTCTAATGGTACTGCCAAATCTGTCTAAAACCTGACACTGGAACCTTGGTCTTGTGTACTATAGTAGAGCTACTATATATACTATCTGTATTCTAGTGGATCGAATGTAATCCTCTCACAAGCGCCCGGAACGAAACGAAGGAAGCGGCTCCCGACCTTTTCGGTGCTTGACCCTTTAGAAACAAAGCAGACTCAACTTGTGACCCCTTGTCAACGGTTGTGAGCACTTCAAGCAGAAAGAGTGATGAGCGAGGTTATTTTTAGAGCCCCTCAGGTTTACCTTGAGACCCTTTGGCGGGGGGGGGGGGGTGTCCCTGTCACCTGGGGGTTGCTTTAAGTAACAGGATGTGTTTAACCAAGACTACTGCTGCAGCGTCCTGCGTCAAATCCAGATAGTCCACAACTGAACAAAAGGCTAACACTGGACCTGAATAATGGTCACAGCAGAGGAATGAAGGCCATCCAGTATGTGCCACAGAGAGAGAGAGGGGGGGTGGGGTGGGGGGGTTGTCTAATTTTAGAACCTGGTGATAAGCTGTGCTCCATGTGGGACGGGGTGATATCAAAGGGAATGCATGCTGATTTTGTTGCCATGGCGATCATAATTCAGCTTGGATATTTCCTAATTAGGAGGCGCGGGGGGGGGGGGGGGGGGGGGCAAAGTCATCATCGTCACAGCGATAGAAATCAATAGTTCCTGCCCAGTGAGGCCACTATTGATATGGAGTGGTGGAATGGGTACACTTAGCTCTCACAACGCAGTGCTGCTGCAAAACCCTCATCCTCCAGTCTGTACATTCAATGCCGTAGCATATTTTTTGGCATATGTGCCCATTCACTCCTTATATTATGTAAAGGCCGGGGATCCTGTCCACGTGATGGTCCAGCTGTTGTAACTTACAGCTCGACATACCACAGAACACTGGCGCATGTTAGCTCTTGATGCTCAATGAAGCTGGGTGGTAAGAAACTACTGGAAAACACCAACACACACACACACACACACACACACACACACACACACGTGCATCGGGGTAAGAAACCAGAGTCGGACAGAGAGTGATGTACAAAATCCTGAGGCCATAATATTCCCCATGAAGATGCCGGGCTTTCCTTTTCTAACCCGCAAAAAAAAAAAGAAAAGCTCGTCGCAACTCATTAATCTGTGTCAGATTATTTCAAATTAAAAAATCGGATGAATAATTGATTTATTCATTAGCTGGATGTGACATCCAGAAGAGTTTAATAATACGTAATCTCTAAAAATGGGTCTGGAAAGACATTCCCCAGTACGGCAATTCATCATCCGGGTCCGGCTTTACATCATGCTATTATATTCAGCCGGGACAGTACGGTTATTCATCAAGCTGAAATACAGCGCAAAGAGGTCCAAGCTTGCCGAATACAGGAAATGGAACAAAGGTTTTTCCGAGCCAAATGTGAGTCTATGGAATAATTATCATAATCCACATCATTAAGATTACATCTATGCTACCGAATGTTATTTTTGTCCACTAGCCGCAGGATGGTGATAATGGTCAGTTGGTCTGTCGGTCACTTCATCTGTCCAACTCAGGATGTTTCCGCTCCTGGCCAGATAGCATTTGTTACGGATATTCATGGTCCCCAGACGACGAATCATAATCATTTAGCGCGGCAAACACCATCAAGTCAAATGTTTTCCACGATCAACACACTTTTCCCCGGCTGGTTATGTGATAAACGACATTCGTGGTCGACCAGAGGGTGAACTCTGAATACTTTTGGTGATGCCCTGACGTTTCCCTCGGGCACCACCAAGCCAATTGCCATGAAATTCACTTAGAACATTCATACTCCCCAGAGGCAATGTTGGATTACTAACTGGGCAAAGTGGGTAAAGTGGGAAAGGGCCCGGTATGTGGTGACTTGATTAACTGTAACTTTGGGAGTATGGGACTATGGACTGAAGTACATTATCAACTGACATGATAAGGGCCTCAAGAGGGGTCCAGGTCTTGAGGCCTGTAATTTTGTTTCATCTTGATATCAGACGGAATTGTCAACTCGTTACACTCCATTTCCGGTCTGACAGGGGGATTTGATTTTCTCTAACCGATCATTAGAGTCCAACGTGCGCTTGACAAAAGCTTGGTGGAGTGGGCGGATTCAAAGGTCTGGACCCAGGCAAGTGATCTCGTGTTCAGGCTGCACCGGTGTGTGTGTGTGTGTGTGTGTGTGTTTGCTTCAGGTACTGGTGAGGAGATGAAATACGATCCAGGAAGTCCGGCCGGAGTAATAGGTCCACGAGTTTGAAGGTTGGTCAGTTGCCAAAACGCTGCGCAGTGGTCCACTTTACTGTGAGGCAAGAGTTTACAGCCCTGGAGACAATCATTTCCTCAATGATCGTGAGGTAAATAGTAGAACGCTGTTTACGTTACATAATAACATACCAGACAGGGCTTGGCGTTTTCCTTTGATTTCGTTTCTTTATACAGACATCTGGAAAACTGCTGACAGGACTCCTTGAACAAACCTTACTCTTTGCGTTATAAATTAATGAACCACGGATCTGAAAGCCTCCCGTGGCTCCCCATTGGTACACCTCTTCCGAGCACTTTGATACTTCGTGATTGCTCTAAGGTCCGGTAAGGATAATATGAACAGCGTTGAGCCCCCCGACCCTTGACCTCAGTCAGTTTGGAGGACTGTTGACAGGACCCTCCTCGAACAAACAAGGTCAGTCCTTACTCCGTGAACGTGACCGTGAATGTTTTATATGTGCAAAACAATCCCCGAGGTCTAGAAAAGCTGTGTTATCAATTGATGTCATCCCAGTGTAAAGTCTATGGGCGTGGGGCGGGGTCCAGCGGGTGGGGAGGTCGTTCCCTCTGCATTGCAGTAATTGGCGTTATATTTAGGATGAAAATTACTTGAAAGGTGCTATGTGGAGTTAGCCTCCTGGCTACAGCTCAATACTCGTCATACAAACAAGAGATCGGTATCGAACTTCTCGCTGAACTCACGGAGAAGACGGCAAATAACGTGTATTTCCCAAAAATGTTGAGCTATTCCTTCAAGACCCCAAGAACAACAAAACACCGCTGGGTGGAACGGACGCTGCAGTCTGTAGGAGCCGTGGGTTCAGGCTTTGGTCTTGGTTTAATATCGGGCCCGCTTGTTATATTGTAAAACCGGTTTCTCTCCTCCTCAGCCGTCATATAAGAGGCTCCGAATGGCCACTCAGTGTCCCTTCACGGTTATTATATATCTCCCCCAGGACGCCGGGCAGGAACATGTGTGTGTTTTCTTCTCCCGTGTAAAAAGCAGCAGAATAATTGTCATCCAAACTCTTGAGGACAGATCATTTGGAAAACGTCCTTTTCCCCTTAGGGCGCTGTTTACTCCATTACTTTCCTTTTCAACCCCGACGTAATGGCACTTTGTCCCCAACTGACCTCTCTTACTCATCCCCTCGTTTTCTCAACACCGGAGGAGAGAGGCCCAGACCAGGCCGGACCCAGAAGCCGAGAACGACACGGAGTCCCGAGATCTCGGTTGAAGCCGGAGCGCCTTCGTGAGTGACCGCGGAAGGCGCCGCTGTGAGATCACGCCTGCATTAGGATGTTATTGAAGTTGGCTGCGAGCGCCTACAGCGCCACTTATTCCCTAAGTGCTGTAAATTGTCCGAGCGATTTTTGGAGCCTGGGTTCCTGTTTAAAGGAAACACAGGTTGGATAAAGGAAGCTAACAGCGGGCAATTAGCGGTCATTATCTCCTTAATGCAATTACTCACATCAGCCTCTGCTATTGGATGATTTCCTCTCAATTTACTCTAATGGGTCTAAAAAGCTGTCTTGCCGTTTCTCTTCCGAGCACTCTGATGTCTCGTGATTGCTTTCAGGTCAGGCAGGGATAATATGAACAGCACTGAGCCCTGGACTTCTGACCTCGGCCACTCAGGATGCTTGTAAATGTGGTGATGTTTATTCCCCTGTTGTACTCGGGTGCCTTAACCTGAATGCCTAAAATGTGAACGGCGCTGGAAATGTGCATGAAAGCAGCGTGCGGGACTCGCTGTGAGCCAGCGCCACCTGCTGGAACACGGGTCTCACTCGTTGTTCTAGGTCCAGCAGTGAAAGGCTCATTTTTGCAGCGCAGCCAAAGCAATTCAACACAGGTATAGGGACTGGATCTTCCATGGAAACAGTGGTGGAAAGTACATGTACTACTGTACTTCGAGGTACTTTTGTATGCTTCTTTGGATGCTTTTACTCAATAACATTTCAGAGGGCAATATTGTACGTTTTACTCCACTCCATTTATTTGACAGCTACAGATTTCACACAATACAACTCATCATTAAAGACTGAAACCAGTGGCTGGCTGGGGCCTCTTGTCATGTTTCACATGTCTGGGAGTTGTTTCCCCTCAAAACGGTTCAGGTGGTTCCATTTAAATAACTGTTCGAGGCACGAAGAGGTCAGATTGTCCAATATTTTACAGAACAGTGGGAAACAATTATCGAAATAATCTTCCTGCCTGATCAATCATGCCACGACCCCTCAGATTTATCTCGTGGCCCTTTTGAGGGGGCCCAACCCCTAGGTTGGAAACTACCGGATTAAACTCCCCAACTGTATATATGGTAATTAAAACTAGCTCACCTTGAGCAGCTTTTTGTACTTTTACTTTTGATACTTTAAGTACATTTTACTTTTAATGGAGTCAAATTTTGAATGCAAAATTATACTATACTATACTAGTAATAGATAGGTATTTTTATACCTTGTGGTATTGGTGCTTTTACTTAGAGAAAGGATCTGAAGACTTCCTCCACTACTGCGTCTGAGACGAATCCAGTCCCTGTCAGGTCCCGACCCGGGATTTTAGAAAAGATGGATTTCCATCAGTTCAAATTCCTCCAGTGCAGCCCCCCACTGCCTGAAGAAAATGTTGACCCGCAAACAAAAATGTCTGAAAACACTTTTTAAAAGTATTAAATCTAAGAAAGGAACTTTCAAGGACGTTTTTGATCGATGCACAAAATTGCCAGAACAGCACATGATGAAGAGAACCTAAGCCCGCAGGTTCCGCTTAATAGGATCCAGGGCGTTCGGCCACACTCCCCGGCCTTCATTCACGCGAACCTTTGGTCATATGATAACAACCGGTCACAATACTGTATGGGCTTGAATCACAAATAACCCTCGTCTCAGTTTGAGGACTGCATTTGGTGGCTTTCACACGGCAGGTGAAGGCCAAGACATGCCAGGGACCAGACCAGATACAAAAAAACATATTTTTTTAATTAATTTGTGCCCTAAAGGCCTAAAGTTAGGTCCATCTCAGCACAGTCTTCAAGCTACTCTTGCCTTAAGAGATCTGTCAAATTCGTCCATATTAGGAAATTGTACTGGGCATTTCTTCAATGTTTATTTTATAATTTGTGTTGCTGTTTTATAGACCAAACAATTTGATTAATGGAGAATATAAGTGACAGCTTCATCTCGACAGTGGTCACGAGTTAAGGTTATTTTGACCGTTTTCATGTAAAAAAACAAACAAACATAAAACACAAACATACAACAACTTGCAAAATGTTTAATCTTTGCAGTTTTCAAGCCTAAAATCAGCTCCTACAAACAACCAGTAGTTGTAGAATTATCAATTCCTTTGAAAGATGTTCAGTCAGTGAAACTCTGTCGTGCCCGACTGCTCATCAGACGCTGGCGAGACACAGCGAGGCGTTGGTGCCGCCGAATCCAAATGAGTTTGTGAGGGCCACCCGTCGGCCCGGGGCCCGCCACGGCTGCGCTGCGCAGGGAACGTAGTTCAGGTCGAACTCCGGCTCGGTGCGGTCCAGGTTGAGGGTCGGGGGCAGGACCCCGTGGTAGCAGGCCAAAGCGGTGAACGCCGCCTCCAGGGCCCCCGCGGCCCCGAGCAGATGCCCCGTGGCCCCCTTGGTGGAGGAGACGGCCAGGCTCGCGGCGCTTTGCCGGAAGAGCCTCTTGATGGCGGCGTTCTCCGCCGCGTCGCCCAAAGGCGTGGAGGTGGCGTGAGCGTTCACGTACGTCACATCTGCTGGTGAGATGCCGGCGTCTCTGAGGGCTGCAGACATGCACCTGCAAAGACATCGCATGGTTACAGATCTGAGGCAGGGTGTCTCAAATATAGGCCGGGCTACATGGGACACAAGAAGTTAAGTTAATCCATTATAAAATTGCACATATATATTATTTTACACCCCTCAAACTGTTTAAATTGATAATAAATGTTGGAAATGTAATAAGGCTGTGGGCGTATTTCTACATGTTATGTGTTTCTGACCTACTTTAAGGGTGCAACATCTTAGAGAGGGTTTGTGGTACTGGCTAACAGAATATAAAGGATTATTGGGGTGCCAGGGTTGTTCTTTTTGCCTATAGAGCTGTCTACTGTGGCGATTCTTTCCCCTCCCTCTTTTAAAATACACATTTGCACTATTTGTATTTTTGTATAATGTTAAAATGAATGAAAAACTCAAATGAGAGAAGATATTGGAAGCAAACATTGGAGGGAAAAAAACATGATTGTGTGTGGCAGAGGTGGGTTTTTGTCCGCTATCCTATTCTATCAATCATCTTGTGACCTGAATCATCAACAACGCCAATCCCCAGGTCGGGAACCACAGAAAAAAAAATCACCTGAATGCTCCATCTCCATCTGCAGTGGGCGCTGTGATGTGGCTGGCATCCCCCGAGAGTCCATAGCCCAGGACCTCTGCATAGATCCTGGCTCCCCTTTCCACCGCGTGGTCCAGCTCCTCCAGAAGGAGCACCGCCGTTCCTTCGCCCATCACAAAGCCCTCTCTCTCTGGGTGAAAGGGCCGCGACGCCTGCGTGGGGTTGTCATTCCACTTGGTGGCGAGGGCGCGCGCCCTGGCGAAGCCGGCTATTGACAGAGGCCCCACGCAGGACTCTGTTCCCCCTGCAACCATAGCAACTGCATCCCCGTGGGCAATGAACCTGGCGGCATCGCCTATGGCGTGTGCGCCCGTGGTGCATGCTGTGGACACGGCGTGGTTGGGACCCTTCAGTTTGTGCTTGATGCTTATGTGCCCAGCAGCCATGTTGACGAGGATGCGGGGCACAAAGAAGGGGCTGACTTTGTTGTAGCCCCTTTCCTGGAAGGCAATGGAGGTGCGAGCGATTTCATCCAGTGACACCATGCCCATGCCAACAGCCACCCCAGTCTTGAGCTGTTCCTCTGGGGTTTTGGGGTACCACCCTGAGTCCTCCAGAGCCAGCTGAGCAGCTCCGAGGGACATTACAGTGGCTGCCGACATGCTGCTGATCTCCCCACGGGAGGCAAACCTCTCCTCCTTAAACTGACCTGGCCCATCCCCTCTGGGTACCAGTGCTGCCACTTTACAGGGAACGGTCTTGTACGCCTCTGAGTCAAGGCTTACAATCCCACTCTGGCCTGCAAGCAGGCGGTCCCAGGCCAGGGCAGTCCCTGTGCCCAGAGGACACACCAACCCTATGCCAGTAATAACAACCCTCCTTCTGTGCGTTCCCGAGCTGTGGTGTCTGGCGTCTCGATTTGGACAAACACAGGCGCTCTTTTGAAGAAGTGCCCTCATGTTCTGTGGCCTCGGCTGGAGTTTAGTCCAGCAGGATAGTGATAAAGCAGACATACTGTTGTCCCTTGTCAAGTTTGACACAGCTAGCCTGTAGCTTTGGTGAAGTCCCTCTTAATATCAGTTGAATAAAGACACAGAGCCAAAGGTGAAAGGCCCTCCAGAGGCGGCTGAACTTAAACTTGCCCGGCCGAGCACAACTTGAAAGATAGCTGTCAATTTAGAACACATTCCTGCAAGGTGAAAACTCGTCCATTCTTGAATCTGCCTGTAACTATATTTAGGTAGACTGTATGACCGCCAGATTCGTTTAACGCGTAAATGTTTATTATTAAAAATGTAATTAAACCCTTTAGAGCAATAGATGACATAGCGGCGTTTAATGAAGCTCATTGTGGTAAAACTAATCAAATAAGATAAAATATTTAACAATATAAAGATACAATATTTTTAAAGCCGCAAACACGCATTCAGGCGTTGATAGGTCAGCTACTAACAGTCAGGACCCAAAACATCTATTAGCCAATATTGCACTATTAGCATTAGCTACCACGCTCAACAGTGAGAGGACTTTTTAGTTTGTGCAAGAAATACCAGTATGGCTGTGTCGCCAGCAGTCACGACGCTGTTTGAGAATTCAAATGAAGTATTTCTAGACGCCGCCAAGCTGTTGCTCACGTACGCGGACAACATTTTAAGGTAACGGCTGCGAACTTGGACGACGCAGTTAACACCGGCGGTGCGTTGAGATGTGATGTGTCGGCTAACGTCAAGCTGCGACTGTATTAGGAAAAAAAAAACTGTCGCTGCATTAACAAGTAAACCCAACGGCAGCTAACACCGTCGCGTCACCGGCAGTGTAACCGCCGGTGGTGAAGCTAACCTGGCTTTGCTTGAGCCCCGGCACATGCCGTTGTTGCCGTTGACACACGGGGCGTCGAACCAAACTGCTAAAAGGAATCTAGCGATGGCAGTTGTCCTTGTGTACTAGAACACCCTGACATAACCCTCTCTGTCGCTCCCCAGGGGCCTTCTGGTTAATTCGGCATACGAATGACTCGCCAGGAAGCAGTTTCTCCGTATTCAGACTCCTAGAATTGTCTCTAAAATAAACGTTAGGCCCAGGAGTGAAGCGATGGCTCAAGTTAAAGTTGCCACATTCCTGTAGAGTCGACGACGTGTGAACAATAGCATTGTGGGTGTAGGAAAATGTGTGCAATGGCAAAAGCAGGTATCGGTACATTTGAGGATATCGCTGCCTCGTTTGCACAACAGACCGCGGTTGTTTTCTAATGATGCCCATTTATTATGTGTGTGTTTGCTTCTCATTTATGAACACATATCCGGTTTGTACGTAATAGTCTGAGAAGCCTCCAGAGCAACTTCCGCATGTGATGTCGCCTCCCAACAGGTATCCCAATGAGGAGAAGTACAGATCCATCCGCATAGGCAATCCCACTTTCTCCACCAAGCTGTTGCCCATCAAAGGTGCTGTGGAATGCCTCTTTGAGATGGGATTCGAGGAGGTAAATAATGCGTGTCAGCTGAGGCCCATTTGGTTATCTGTCGCCGGCCTAACTGTAGGTAAATATTGCAACCTCCTGCACCTCCTTTTCAGGCCGAGACCCACCTGGTCTTCCCCAAGTCGGCGTCCGTGGAACAGCTGAAGCTCATCAGGGAATCCATAGCAGCAGAGAGGGACCAGAGGCTGCACGGAGGACAGCCCGTCCCACCCACAGCTCAGGCTGCCGTGGCAACGGTGGCGGCAGCGGCCTCAGCCTCAGTACCGGAGAGCTCTGCTGCTGCCTCCAGCCAGCCAGTTACACCGCCTCCGCCTCCGCCATCATCTTTGGTAAAGCATTCCTGGTTTAAATGGCAGCAATTGTGATTGAACGTATTGAGCCGTAACGTCATTGTAGCAGCATGATAAGCAGTCGGTAGTATGACCTATACTTTCAATCAGAAAGTATATATAAAATTCTGTTTTTTTTATCATTGGGGAGCAGAGGAAAATGATTAGTGTGAGGGGGCGTCAAGGAGAGAGGGTTTTTATATTTTTCTCATCCCAGATTTATTTTGATCGACCCCTGCCAGATTATCTGCAAAAGAAATTAAAAATAAAGCATCAAATTGCTGCAGATGATGGCCTTAGTGTGTGCCAAATGTCATGAAGGTGCTCTTCGCCATGTGCATAGGCCCTCCTGTTTCTGCGTCTGGGCTTTATCCCTGTCCCGCGTGTTCATTTGTCTGACCCAGGAGTCCAAAACCCAAAAGATACTCCAATTTAAAATCCTGTAAAACAGAGAACAGCATCAAATCATGGCTTGAAAAAAATCAGTCGCTGATCAAAATAGCTGCGGATCAGTTGCCTGACGATCAAAATGACAGTCAGACGCCTGATCTTACACCTACATGTGCAGGCTATAGCGTCTATACTCATAACCGGTTGTCTAGCAGCTCTTTGTTAACAATAGATAGTGGTTGGAATATTTACCATGTTCTGAAAACTGCTAATTCCACTTCAGATGCGCTAATTTGAATGTTACGCCTCTCTGTGCTATTAGTACGGTTTTGTTATTTTAAGATATTGGGGGGAGTGTGTTTCAGTTTTTTTCCCAAGGCAACGAGAGGGTTATCAGTTATGATAAACTGTCCCTCCGTCTCTACTTCTCATTGTTCTGTGGTTTGTAATCTGGATGTTCTCTCGCCTCCCTGCCAGGAGAGCAGCATGAGCTTCTTTGTGACTCTCCAGTCAAACTTTCAACACGTGATGCTGTACGAAAACCCCGAGCTGCAGCTGAAAGCCAGGAGCTGCATCCCTCACCAGCAGCTGTCCTCTGCTGCCCAACACAAGCTGAAGGAGGCGAAAGGCGCCGATCCAGGTGACGTCCCCTCAACCCGTTCGAAAAAGAACCTGGCTCACACTGTCGGCGCGCAAAGAGCCGAGATGTTCCCTTTTTAGAACAGCGGTTCAGTGGGGCCAGCTGACTTGCTCTCCTGTTTCGCAGAGTGCAGACTTGGAATAGAAGATTTCCTGGTGCTGGAGTTGCTCAGATGGTTCAAACAGGACTTCTTCTCCTGGGTGGACTGCCTGCCCTGCAGCCGCTGCGGGGGCCCGACCCAGAACGGCAGCTCCCTCAGCCCAACCGCAGATGACCTCCGCTGGGGAGCCCAGCGAGTGGAGAACCACTACTGTCAGAGCTGCCGACTCTCCACCAGATTCCCCAGGTGTGTGTGTGTGTGTGTGTGTGTGTGTGTGTGTGTGTGTGTGTGAGAGATTGAGAGACATTTTGGTTCAGTTTTTACTACTGCAATGAGGAAGTTTAGGACCAGTTTTTGTGGTATGATTTTAAGGTAGGATATTAAGTTGCAGTGAAATGCGGCCTGCTTGTTAAATCACAGGCTTTTATTTTGTAGTATTCACTGTTAACACATGAAAGGAATTGGTAGTCACGAAGAGTATGAATGGATTTGACTCACGAAACACTTGGAGAATAATGGATTGCTTTCACTGATGTATGTATGTATGTATGTATGTATGTATATATGTCTGCTCTGCATTGTCAACACCAGGTATAACAATCCCGAGAAGCTGCTTGAAACCAGGAGGGGGCGCTGTGGGGAGTGGGCCAACTGTTTCACACTGTGCTGCCGAGCCGTGGGCCTCGAGGCCAGATATATCTGGGACAGCACGGGTATGTACACAACTGACAGATGCAGCGGCACTTTACTGGCACTCCTGTGTCCGACATGTTAGTCTCGCGAATGGAGTTTGTCATTTAGTTCAGCTGCAACGAACAGTTGATTAATCGATTGGTCGCTCGGCAGGAAATTAATCCAGCGACTATAGAGTCATTTAAAGTTGAAAGTCTCTCCGGCTCCAGCTTCTCTAATGAATATCTACTGGTTTCTTTCTGTCTTTTATGACATTAAACTGACATTTGATGATGTCACCTTGGGCTCTTGCAATGTTACAGCAGCATACAGTATAGTGCAATAGAAAAATCAAGATATAATAAATAATAACAATAAAGACAGTTACAGAAAAGCTACTAAAAACGAAAAAAAACAACTATAAATTTTACTTTTCCACTTTCTGCCTTCAAGAATAGAATTCTGTGTGACATACTGAACCAAATTTTAAAATAGGACAAATTTAAGATCTTGAATAAGTTCTTGGTCCGATGTCAGGTCAATCCACGTAGTGTATAAAGTGTGGCTCAGCGAAACTCCGTTCTGCTCTCTCTGCCCCGTTTCAGACCACGTGTGGACCGAGATCTACTCGGCCGCGCAGCGTCGCTGGCTGCACTGCGACCCGTGCGAAGACGCCTGCGATAAGCCCCTGCTGTACGAGGTCGGCTGGGGGAAGAAGCTGGCCTACGTTCTGGCTTTCTCCAAGGACCAGGTCAGGCATGCAGTAGATGTGTGCACAGAATACACCATAAAACACAGTAAAATGACAGCATGGACAATCGTGGTGGTAAAATTATAAACAGATTGTAAACTATCAAAATTGTTGCCCTCTAAATCTTTAGTGTCAGCTTTTAAAAAGTGATTTAGCTCAGTGATTTCCTAAAAACAGCTGGCTACTGCACCGGAACGCATCGTTGTACGTTTGATGATATTGGGGCAAATAAGAGGGTAGATGGAAATGACATTCTAGCACGTGTGACTGGCATTGTTGTTGAGACGGTGTCTTTTCACGTCATGTTATTTAGTAGTTATGACTTAACCTGTTTTCTTTGTCTATATATTTTAACCTGTTATGATTAGCAACCCCCTTTTGGGCCAATCAGTAAAGTGCTGTGTGCTGTTTACTGTAGTTTAAACATGAATCAGGTTCATGTACTTCAGTGTGTGTGTGTGTGTGTGTGATGCAGGTGGTCGATGTGACCTGGAGGTACTCCTGGAAACACCCAGAGGTTTTGTCGAGAAGGACCAGGGTTCAGGAGGCCTGGCTGCTGCACACCATTAACGGACTCAATGCCTCGGTAAGTCCCTTTTACCCCCCCCCCCCACCCACCCCGCAACTTAATTGCTGCACCGACTCGGATGTAAACCACCGTCCATCATCTGTCCTCCCGTACGAAAGAGGCAGCAGTCTCTGAGCCCGGACAGGAAGAAGGAGCTGACGGAGAGGCTGCTTGTCGAGCTGGTGGAGTTTATTTCCCCCCCGAAGAAAAAACCAGGAGAGCTGGGCGGACGCAACTCCGGCTCTCTGGCCTGGAGGATAGCACGGGGGGAGACCAGAGGGGCCGACCCAGGGACCTCCACACAGGTACAGTATATTATATATATATATATATACATATATATGGTGTAATAACCGAGCTTACTCCACACTTAGCGGAGGATCAATATTAGGCTTAGCCGCGGTATCGAGGTGTGTTGTGTGTTTTTCTCAGACTGCAGGTTACACGTTTACCCCGACCGAGACAGAGAAGAGGGACCGGTTACTGCATGTGCGCTACAGTGCCGCCAAAGACGAGTACTGTCGAGTGTCCGACAACTCTGAGGTCATTCGGAGCTGGGATCAGTGTGTATGGAGGAAGGAGTCGGTCTTCAGAAAAGTGGAGAGTGACTGGCAGATGGTAAGTTTCTTATTGTCTGGTGGACAAACCCACACTTTTGAGTTTTAACATACATTTTTTTCCCAGTGTGCTGCGCAGAGGAAAACATATTCTGAATGCTGTTAGGAACATTTAATGGATTTCAAAACGGCGAGAAGTCAAAAGTTAAACACGCAACATTGGTCAAAGTACTGTTTGAAAAACAATTCGTTTCCTTTCCGGATGTCTGTGGCAACCGTCCGACAACCACAACCGTCAGACATTACAGTTAAAGACAGACTTCTAACTGCAGAGGGCTCCACATCCAACAGTCAGGAAGTAAGTACAGCGAAACGCAAGTGACGCCACAAGGATTCGTTTAACCGAGCTGTACTGGAAGGTATGAAGGATCTCTGGGCACGGGTGGTCCGTAAAGGCCCTGTGGCTACTTTTTTTTTTTTTTTAATTTCCTCTTACTATATTTATTGTTATGCACCAAAATGTCAAAGCAAATTCCCTGTATGTGAAGACCTACTTGGCCAAAGAAGAACCTGATTCTGATTCTTACTCAAGCAAGATGCTGCAGTTTGAAAGCTTAATTGTGGCAATACAGTGACGTAAGATGGGAGAATGCAGCATACTAAAGTCACTGTCTTAGATCCTGGCGTGATGACCGCGTCGCGTTTCCTTCCTCAGGTGTACGTAGCTCGAACGGAAGGCTCCTCTCTGGGAAGCATCAGCTGGAAGTTCGACTTTGCCCCCGCCGGAATGAAGATCAAGTCCGTCTCCGTTATGGCCCGCAGCCAGACCTTCCACTCCGGGAAAGTCTGCTGGCACGTGCAGGCAGGCCAGATTACTACAGAGTTCTCCGGAGGTACGGTTACGCAGTAGACATTCTGATTACTCAAAAATGCTGTCGCGTGACACGACCCCTCCTAATAATTTCCTCTCCTGTGTTTTGAACCTTCAGACGGGAAGATGCAGTCGTTCCAGAGTCTGTCCGGCTCCTCGGAGGTCACAGTTGTGGCGGGACTCAGCGGCGGAGAAGGGGAGACGTCATGGCAGCACTCGCAGCTCTTCAGAGAAAGCTTAGAGGGGACCGAGGAGTCTTCGTTTGAAATCCTCATCCACTTGGAAGATGCTTAACATTTGTTGTTTTACTCAAAGTCCTTTTTCACCGAGCCAATGGTTTGGAAAATAGTGTTTGACGACACACCCGTGCAATATTTAAATTTGTGTCAGTCCTCCAGAATGATTCAATATGCATGGCTTAATGGTAGATGAACAAAGACACGAATGTTGTACCTACCGCAGAGTACAGACGTTGTCGCACATTTGATTTTGATTTGACTTATGGGCCAAACAACCTACGAGACATGCAGTCTACAATGTACGTGTGAAGAGTTTTAACCATAAAGCCATAGTTTTTGTAAAATTTTGCCCCCACTGTGAATGTGTCTGTAATTTGTGAGGCATGGAGACATTCGACCCAGCAAACCGGGGGTTGATGCCCTCGTCAGCTCAGGTTGCCCCAGTTCTCCTGCTAGTAATAAACTGTAATTACTGGTGAGTGTGTCATTCAATGCTGGGTGTTTTTTTTACACCCTGCCATGCCCAGTTACATGTATGTGTGTACTTATAAATGGAGCAAATTAATCTATGTGTTGGTGCGATGGAAAGGGCTGAATGTTAGGAAATATATGGTGGTGTAATAAAGATATTTTTGCAGTCTGGTAGTCGAGTCTAGTACAAAGCTATGGCGAGGTGTTAACATTACACACCACACTGTCTGGTCTTTGAGTGATAACAGTGGAGTGGGTTTTTGCCGCCATCTTGCGGTGAAAGAATCGCACGGGTCACTAAATGTTGACTTTTTTCGCATTGGTCGAAGTACCGGTTCCTTTGAAAAGCAGCCACCTGATTGGTCTGTTTATCTGCGAGACGATTCGCCGTCTATCTTGCAGATGGAGGAGCCGGACAGCGGGTGCTGCTTCTAGCTAATATCCGTTTTATTTCTAAATGAAAAGTATTTAACTATATCGTTTTCAAAGCACATCAGTTAAACTTCTGTTTTATTGTGTTGAGCTTTCACATGAAATTGTAAGCCTATTTAATGCGCGCGTTTTGTACAGTATTTATTTTGCAGCAAGTAGCCCGGTTAGCATCTTTGTTGGAAGTTTAGGCCTACTGTGCCACCGCTCGTCGATTTTAACAATAGCCGCGACACACTCCCCTCTGCTTGTTTTGATACATTGAAAGGATTATATTGAAAGGAAGCGGAGAAAGAAGATGGGGGATAACCAGGTTGGGGCACCTTTCCGCAACTGAGACATTTTGCTGCGCGGACGGACTTCAATTTTACCGGAATTTAAGACATTTTGCGACACACTCAGACACACACCAAAAATTAGGATCACAAAGGAAGATGTCCAACGGCGCAGCAGGAAGCGGGGGGCTGGCTTGGATGGTAAGTTAGTTTGTCACACAACTAACTAACTTATAGTTTTTATAATATAAATGGTGCCTTTTCTTTTTTTTGTTTTACGTTAGCACCTAAAAGTGTTGCGCTCACCTCTGCACAGTGCACCGGGTCGCTAAAAGCTGTGGCTAGCGTTAGCATTTAAATCCCTTAGCAAGCCAATCGTGTCTGCTCTCCTATCCAGAATACGCTCGTTATAGCCCAACCAGCTGCGGTCTCCATTGTAAATTCTGCCCGGGTTAACGTTACAAAGGCAGTAACCCTGATGCAGGACCGGTTTT